>NC_058406.1:126745579-127045579 GCF_002201575.2 Neomonachus schauinslandi | reverse complement strand
AGACAAGATTTGAACTGCAAAATAGTAAATGACAAATAATGCTTCATATAAAGAAATGTTAAGACAGTTGCAAGTTTGGGTGAGAATGAGAAGGAACTGGAACCCTCATGCACTGCTATGGGAACATAAAATGGTGTAGCCCTTTGGAAAACAGTCTGGCATTTCTTCAAAATGTTAGGCATAGAGTTCCCATAGGACTTAGAAACTCTATTTTGAGGTATCTACCCAGGAGAAATAAAAACATCTGTACACACACACATACACACATGAATGTTTAAAGCAGCATTATTCATAACAGCCACAAACTAGAAACAACCCAAAGGTCCATTCACTGGTGAATGGAAAAATAAAATGTGGTGTCATCATAAAATGGAATACTCTGCAGCAATAAAAAGAAATGAAGTGCTGATACATGCTGCAACATGAACGAAACTTGAAAACACACTAAATGACAAAAGACAGGGAGAAAAGGCCATGTATGGTATGATCCCATTTATATAAAATGTCCAGCATTGGCAAGTCTCCAGAGATTGATAGTAGATTAGGGGTTGCCTGCAGCTGGGGGTGAAGTGGGCTGAGGGAAATGAGGAGTGACTCCTAATGGGCATGGGCTTTTTGTTTTGGGAGAGACAAAAATGATCAAAAGTTAAATTGTGATAGAAAAAATTAAATTGTGATGATGATTACATAACCCTGTGAATCCAGTGGAAAACACTGAACTGTATACTTTAAATGGATAAATTATGCTTGTTAATTATATCTCAAGAAAGCTTTTCAAACAAGTAAGATTATCATTTAATTATATATATATATAATTATAAATGATAAGATGCTTCAGCTAGGCAATAGTTTGGGGAGAGTGGTGGAGATACTTCCAGAAGCATCACACCATGTAGGGATAATCCTTATGTAGAATATACATAAAAAAAATTTAAACTGCATAGACAAAAAGACTGGAATAATTTCCCTCACAATATGAAGAGCACTGCCTTTGTTTTGTGGAAGCAATTTTTTTTCTCTCAAACCAACTCTTCTTTATTTAAAATGTGTTCCTGTGTTTTGGGGTTTTCATCTTATAGTAGAAAAGCATGATCCCAAAACATATAGGAAAGTGTTCTTTATATATGACCCACAGCTATCTACATGTGTTGACCTGTGTGGACATGAAAAGCTAGTCCTTGGAAATGTTGAAGACACGTTGCCTTTAGCAGATGGGGATTGTGTCATCTTCTCTTCCCGAGGTGCTCATGACTTGTAGGCCAAAGGCGCTGGGCATTGGGAAGTCCTAAAGGGAGAAAAAAAAACCCGTGATGCTCCAGAGTCCCCTGTTCCAGAGCCAGGGCATGGCTGCCATCTCCTCTTCTCAGACAGGTTGTACTGACAGTTGGGTTTATAATTCTAGGTCTACGTAACCTGCCAAGGGAGAGACTTGGAGGGAGCGTTCACGTGGGATTCATTTTGGGGAGGCCCCGTTAAATATCCACCCTGGCAAAGAGAGTTTCTGCTGAAGGTTTGGGTTTGTTTGCTTTTTCATGGCACTCCTCTCCCTTCCAAACTTAATTTTTCCGCATCTTCTATGAATATAGTGTCCTCAAACAAATAACACATTTCAGGTACACATAACTGCTTTGCTATTTACAGAGCATTTGCAATGTAAATACAATGAGCTCAAGAGTATTCTTGTGTAAAGTGCTAACAAATATTTGTTCTGCTGGGGAGAGGCCCAGCCCTCCCAGGCTGGGATGGCGCTGGGGCCGGCCAAGAACAGCCTCAGTGAGGGCCCCAGGTCGCTAGCTCTGAGCTCCCCTCACACTTTGGCAGCCAAGGCAGCTGACCTCCTAATTCAATGAAATTAAAAAAAACACTTAGTCACCAATGGAGATTCAAACAGTTTCATTCCTTGGCTTATCTCAGAGTCTGTGTTTCTAAAACAGAACTTAGTTTAGGAATAAAATGGTACTTTCCTTCATGTGTTTGCCGGGTCAGAGCGGCCCATACCTGAAGCTGTCCTAGAGTAGCGGTGAGCACTGTTTGCTGAGCCCTCCAGACCCTCTTCTGAACTCATGATGCTGAAGGCATCTGGAGGGGGCGGTAAGGGTGCCACGAAAGCCACAGTGAAATCTCATGATGCAAAGAAATGACAGAGTTACTTTCCTGAATGACCTCAGTCTGGGCAGAGAGAAGAGAAAGGGAGGCCAAGGTGGAGGAAAGGTAAGGAAGAGAAGGGAAGAGCTTTTCCACAAGCTTTCCACTTTCCACAAAGTACCACAACCCTTCAACGGCCTCCCGTTGTTCTAAAGATAGAGCTCGTGTTTGTCCTCTAAGCTGTGGAACCAGCCACCCCCCCATTGCTACATCTGGCTCACTTTCCCCTTGCTCTCTCTAATCCAGCCACACTCACCATACCCCTTTCCAGAACCAGGTCTTCACTGTCTTCCGCCTGCACCTCGCTTTCCTTCCCCTCTCCACTAAATAATGTTTTATCATCCCTCAGCGCTCAGCCCACGAGTCAGTTCCTCAGGAAGCTTCCCTGATTTCCTGTCCAGTTCAAATCCCTGAGTAAAGGCTGTCAGGGTATCTGGCGCCTCTCCTATCTACACTTGTCATGGTTACGGCTTGTGCAGCTGTGTTGGTATTTGATTGCTTCTCTCCCTGGACAAAACAGTAAGCTTGCGAGGACGAGAGTCAGAAATATTTTAGCTCTTGTGCCCTCAACAGGACCTGGGGCTTAACAGGCATTTAATAAGTATCCAATGAATGAGTGAATGAATGAATGAACCTAGGTCTTCACTCAGGTCTGTCCCCTCCAAAGCACATTTCCTTAGAACATTTACTGGAAAGGGGAAAGCCCAGTCATACAAAAACACAGGGAAAGAGCACTCAAGGTAAAGACTATCAAGTACAAAGACTCCGTGTTCCAGGAAGAAAAAGGCAGATAGCAGGGTAAACTGAGCAAGGGAGGGGGGATCAGAGGCCATTGTGATCTCTCCCTCTCTACCTGAGTCTGATCACCTCCCAACCTACTGAAATGTATTTACAGATACACTGGTGTGACCCTGACATGGCCCCCATCTCACCTCCACCACATCCCCCAACACCCGCACCCACATACACACAGAGATATGCTCTGTGGCAATGTAATTCCCATAAATTCTAGGTTCCTGTGCTGTTTAGCTGGCCACTGCCTTAAAATAAATCTAAAAGAGAGAAAAACATCCTCATTTAACTTTGCAGAGGTGTTTTTAACTTTTATCCTCAAACATCTAGAACTTCAAAGTTTCTCTGTACATGCAGTGAAGGGGGGAAGTAGACTAAGAGAGAAAGCATCAATAAGAAAAACAATTTATTTGGCAATGGTGCAAACATATGCTGCTTGAGGCTACTACTCATGAAAATACACTAGAAAGAGATCCCAGAAAAGCCTTCAACTACCAGGCAAAATGGTAAAAATTCTGTTTTTTCAAATTTGTTAATATTCAAGGGAAAAAAGTTTTTTTTTATTTTAATGTGATGGAGACATCCCAGCCTATGCATGTTTATGGGGCATGCTAGCAGCATGCTCATCAATTCTGAGGATAGACTGTCAATACTACATATCCTTTTTCTTAATTTAAATAGCCAGTGGCAGCAAAAAACTTGAGTTTAAAGCTCATGGATTTTCCCATTTGCAGCTCTAAGAGCCCATAAACATATGTATCTTCGGAAAACTATCATGTGTTTTCAACTTCCCGAAGAATTCTTGTAAAATATAACTGAACCACATTACCCTTTGTCCTAAGCTTTTATTCCACTAATGGACAAATTGGGAGGAGGCTGAGAACAAATGTGCTATTAATTACCCAGATGGCTTTTTAATAGAACCTTGGATTATTCTTCAGCCACTAAACATTGTCCAGAAATTTCTTAATAACACTGGTGTGCAAGGCATTCCTTCCAGAAGAATAAAGATGTCATTGACTGGCAGGCTCAGTTATGTCAGGTTAGCTTAGGAGATGGTAGACAAAGGGTGGGTATTGTATAGACCAGAGAGGATGACATGCCATATCTGAGCTGCCCAGTCTCCTCAGCAATGACAGATTTTCTAATTCACTGCAGATTCTCACAAAACTGGGTGGTCAGCTTTGGAGAGAACCAACAGTGGGCCTATTGATTCTGGGTGGGAGCAACATAATTCTGAATTAACCTGAATTGATTCAGTACAACAGAGAGTCTTGGTATCGGATTAAAATTAGGATTAATACATTAAATGTTAGGTCAGAATGTTAAGTCCCAGTGCTGAAAGACCTACATGAGTAAGTCAAAGCGAATGCAGGTAGGTATTTTAGCCAGAAGATAATTTGTGCTTTTAAACTCTAGAAATATATCACTCAAAATTCACTGGCCCAGATGAAGCCTTTTATGAAACTTTCTGCTGTGTTATGATTTTTGCTGCTTAGATCATAAACAGTCATTTTGAATGTGTGCCTCTAAATTCATCGTGTGTATGTGTGTGTGTGTGTGTGTGTGTGTGGAGAGAGAGAGAGAGAAGCTTTCATCTGACACAGTAATGGCTGAGAGACAGCCTGGCTCATTATTTGTTCCTGCTTTTGTAAAATCATCTTGCCAGGGGCAAACTCTGCTGCTTTGAGCTTTCCAAGTAGACGGCAATTAACTTTCACTGTGCTCTTTAGCAGACACATGCTCCTACTAAATCATGAAGGATGCAAACTATCATTTTGAATATGTTTTCCCAACTACTAGATGAATGTATTTATATTTAGGAAAATAAGATGAGAACTAAATACCTTACAGTTTCCTGGATAAATTATTTTAATACAAAAATTTTAAACGCTCTGATTTTCAAACCATATTTAAAAATATATACAAATAGCTATGTCTAAAGAAAAGAATATGAGGGGGCCCCTGGCTGGCCCAGTCAGAAGAGCCTGTGACTTTTGGTCATGAGTTTGAGCCTCCCATTGGGAGCAGAGATTACTTAAATGAACAAATAAATTAAAACTTTTAAAAAAAATAAGAATATGAACAACTGTTGCAAAATAGTTCACAAAGGGGCTGAGGTAAAAATAAAATATTGGGAAGCAATGAAACTGAATATGACATTTTGTTGGGGACTGTATTTTCTAAAATATTTAATATCACTTGGATATTTTATTGCATATTTTGTTGTGCCTAAAAGAATGAAGTGATAAAAGATTGAAGTGGCCTTTAACAATTATCTAACACATTACAGAGTAATTTTAAAAAATGAGATGCTTGTACTTACACCTAGATAATTTACAAAATACACCTTTGGGCTTTCCTCGTTCTTTCTCTATCCTCCTTGTCATGTGATCACCCTAACGTGCAATCAATACGGGAATTTTTAATAAATTTGAAAAGACTGCTGTCAGTAGCTCTCTCTGTACTATAACCTGGTCACATTATCATTTAAGAGCATCACTTATTAGCAACCATAACAGTAGGTACATTTTGCCTTCACCTAGTCAGGATATACTTTCAGGTCTTCAGACAGACTCAATCATAAGTAACTTCTTATTTATAGTTTCAGTTTGGAGTTTAACCTCACAGGGGCTCTTTGCCAAGTCTTACTAACCAAAATACGGTTTTCATTTCCATTTTCCATTTTGATGCAAGTTTGTTTTCCCAAAGCTGCCTCGTGCCTAGATTTCTAGCTCCTGCACACTGACCCCTGGTGGCGGCAACTAGACTCTGCAAAGCCTCTTGTGCGTCAATTAAGCCCCTCGGAGCTAAAAAGTTCCCTTCCTGAACCACTCTAGATTAAAACCCATCGTCCTGTATTCCGTTCTCAGAGTTCTGCTAGGTAATGCAGTTAAATAATTCAAAATAAGCTGTGAATGGGAATTTCCATCCCTCCCCCAGTGCTGCAGTGTTTCACATCAAAGGAGTTTCTCATGCCTACCTGGACAAAAGAGAAACTTGGAAGCAAGGGACATTCACAGGCAAATAAATCATATCACAGAGGTCTTCCACTCAACGTACTCCCAAGGTTGGCCTGAACCAGTGACACTTCCTAGAATCATGTAATAAGAACAGGAGCTGTTATAATCAGGCCTCAGTTTAATCCTGATGTCTTGGTTTACTAGCCGTGTGGTCTTGGACAAGCTACTTAACCTTCCTGAGTTCTCAGTTTGCCTCTCTGGAAAACAAGGGTAGTGATATTTTCCTCCAAAGGATTGTTGTAAGGAATATGGATGCAGGGTAACTGGAATATAAGTTCTTAAATAAATGTTTGGCTATTATCTCCAAGGGAAAGATGGAGGCACTCATATTTATGAGGATATTTTTTTGTCCCAAAAGCTGTGTATTTGGGACATGAAAAGTGTAAATGATATGGGGAGAGAAAAGGACAAAAATATTTGAGGTCAGAATTGTCTCCAAGAAATCCATATAGGCAACACATCTATCGTACAAAACACTATGTCAGTTCTTTGGTTGGAGTAATTCCGTGGGCCGCTGGGTGTAGCCTTCCAAAAGAATACTAGTTAGCATCAAATCAGATTTCTAAATAAGCCCAGAGAACAGGCAATTCTGACAAATGGACAAGTGTTCAGGAGATGTTTGTTTACACAGACATCCCCCAACACTGTAACTAAGATAATAAGAATGCACACTCCTTTGCTGCAGTCATAAAAGCTAGGATGGAGTTAGGTCGTGTCTAGACGCCTTTGATCAAAAAACAGGGATTAGTGGTTACTGAATTTACTAACACAATTTTCTTTCCTTTTCTCCAATTATTTCTATTTTCAGCCTTTACTTTTAGGATTTAGTTACAGCATCTTGCACTGCTTAGTCAGCAGACATGTGCCATTTGGGGGATGCCATGATCCCCTTTTTCAAAATTAAATTTTGAAGCCAGAAGTGTCACGTTTCATTTCTCATTTAGTGTAATTCTATGAGACTTTACTCAGCATTAAAAGACAAAGTCAGTACCCACTGATCATCATATGCTTTCAGGCTTTAAGCATACTGACTCATGCCCAAGGTCTTGCCATTAATTATTTTCCCATGCACTACCTACTGCAAACCTTTATCAATTAAGTAAATCCTCATAATAAAACACAGAGAGATGCATGCTCATACCCATAATGAACATATAGTGTAGCTAGAGAGATCCAATCCATGCAAATTAGCAATGGTAAAGTATCATAGTATGAATTATACCAAAACCACCAAAACACTGTTTAATCATTAAGTATTCCTTAGGAAAATAATCTGTATCCAATGCCATGCTGACAGGTATTTTTTTCTTTACTGCATTGTTTGGTTTATCCAATGTTGTGTTCCCTACAGGTCAGGATTTAATAACAGATTATCCATCGTAGGTGGCCCTGCATTTGGTATTTCCTGCAGTATCAGAGAACCTCTTTCATTACAAGACCGGCTCAACTATAAGACGGCCTGAAAACATGGACCCAGGGGGCAAATTTACAGAGAGATTTCTGTGTATGTGCTTGTATGCCAGGGTAATGGAATATAAAGGGAGAACCTAATCCCTTTCTTGAGAAGCTCATGGTAAGTGAACATTCCAACTGTGTCTTCTCTCCTCAAACCCTTCCTTGCTTGTTGCAGCTAACTGGTCACCCCTTCACAGAGAAGGGGCTCCTAGGCAGAGGCTTACCTGCTGCTGAGAGAAAGGAAATTCTTCATTCAACCCCAGCTGCTATAGGATGTAAACTGAGATTCATGGGGAACAGAAACCAGAGAGAAGATGAGGAACGGTCTTCATAGAGATGATCCATAGCTGTGGTGAATTTTCCACACCTAGAGTACAAACTGGAAACTCAGATAAGACCCCACATCCACATCCACTCTCCTTTCTGGGTAGTTTTCCTCTCATAACTTCATATCCTTAACATTCTAAAGAAGATTATATTTAGGTTTGTTTTTGTTTTTGTTTTTTATTTACTCACGGAGTTCCCCCATGTTTGGCAAAATTCTTTGTTCTCTAGAAAAACCCAGTTGTTTTTCTCTTAGGCTAGACAATTATATATATTTTCCACTGGGAACTGGGATATCATTTGCTTCTAAAGATGGATTTATTCTCTTTTTAACACTCTGAAGCAGCTCCTTCCTCAGATGAAAATCTGGTCTGGGTGCAGGTCTCTGAGATGCAATACAATTCTTTGGGGGGAAATGATTCTCTCAGTATAAGTCTGCCTGATGTATGCATGGAAGATGGACTTGAACATTCTGCCCAAAACAAAGACTCATAGAAACATGTTAGTTTTATGAATTATTGGAAGTTAAGACAATTATGAAACATTTTTATTTATTCTTTTCAGAAAATACTCAGATGTACAAGCCTAAATTCTTAAAATTACTAATGTGCACTACTTAATAAGAATTTAAGCAGAATATAACTTCACTAAAAATATTTTTCCTATTATGAGAAAAGATAAAATCAGAAGATGGCATTCACTATAGTGACCAAATTATCAAGTTTTAAAATTAGATTTCAGTTTAAAATTCCATTTTTTCTGATCTCTGGAAATTTTCATGTTTTCATCTAGAAATGTGGTGCCCAAATCTCCAAATTCCCAGTCAAATATGTGAACAATGGAGATTTACTTGGAATTTCTTTCCCCAAGGTCTGTTAACATATGGGAAAGAAAAGAAGAAACCAGATTTTGGTAAAGAGAGAGACCTATTACCTTTCATTGTCACTTAAAAAAAATATTTTGGCAGTTGGTAATGGTGCCTAAAACGTAAATATTTGAGTTTGGTATTACTTAGTATTTAGCCAAATATTTACCTTTTTAAAAAATGGCTTCAAAAAAAAATTGTCCCAGTTTTCCCTTAATTTTTGAATCAAAATGTATTTCAAGAAAAATGAAATCCGTATGTTCCTAGTTTATCTCTCCCAATTCTTCAACATTTTATTTTGGAAGATCATCTGACAGCTAAAAAGCCTTAATTAATTTCCAGGTTTTGTCCAAAGATACAAATGTAGGGATCCGAAGGGGTACATGCACCCCGATGTTTATAGCAGCAATGTCCACAATAGCCAAACTATGGAAAGAGCCAAGATGTCCATCGACAGATGAATGGATAAAGAAGATGTGGTATATATATATATACAATGGAATATTATGCAGCCATCAAAAGGAATGAAATCTTGACGTTTGCAATGACGTGGATGGAACTGGAGGGTATTATGCTGAGTGAAATAAGTCAATCAGAGAAAGACATGTATCATATGACCTCACTGATATGAGGAATTCTTAATCTCAGGAAACAAACTGAGGGTTGTTGGAGTGGTGGGGGGTGGGAGGGATGGGGTGGTTGGGTGATAGACATTGGGGAGGGTATGTGCTAAGGTAATTGTGTAAGACTGTTGAATCACAGACCTGTACCTCTGAAACAAATAATACATTATATGTTTAAAAAAGAAGAAGAAAAGAAGATAGCAAGAAGGGAAAAACGAAGGGGGGGAATCAAAGGGGGAGACAAACCATGAGAGACTATGGACTCTGAGAAACAAACTGAGGGTTCTAGAGGGGAGGGGGGTGGGGGAATGGGTTAGCCTGGTGATGGGTATTAAAGAGGTCACATACTGAATGGAGCACTGGGTATTATATGCAAACAATGAACCATGGAACACTACATCAAAAACTAATGATGTAATGTATGGTGATTAACATAACATAATAAAAAAAAATTCCAGGTTTTATCATTTAATTATTAAATTGTGTTTGACTAACAACTGTGAAATCATGAATTTGGAAAACTGAGTATTTATTACAACCCTGAACCCTTTAGATCTTAAAGAAATACTTTAATAAATAAATGAATAAGTGAATGACAAGTAGGGAACAACTCAAAAACAACCAAATGTTACTTAAATAGGTTTTTAAACTCTATTAGTAAATAATAACTGAAAATTTTACCCATGCTGTACACCTTAAATTTATAGTGTTTTATGTCAGTTATATCTCAATAAAATTGGGGGGGGGGGTATAAAAAGAAAACTGTATCCCAGTGCCAGAGAAAGACTTTCTTTCCTCCAAGTATTAATTTGGTCAATATAAATACAATCATCGTACATTTTCTAGGCTCTTTTATAAATTCTCGTGTGCTCTATATAAACCATTTTTGAAATGTAAATCTCTCCAGACTTTGAAATAATGCACATGCTTACTAAAAGTATGGAAAAGATTAGCAAAATGAAACTTCCCATTTAAAATGGGAATATACTTGGGGCGCTTGGGTGGCTCAGTCATTAAGCGACTGCCTTCAGCTCAGGTCATGATCCCAGGGTCCTGGGATCAAGCCCCGCATCGGGCTCCCTGCTCCACGGGAAGCCTGCTTCTCCCTCTCCCGTTCCCCCGCTTGTGTTCCCTCTCTCGCTGTGTCTCTCTCTGTAAAATAAATAAATAAAATCTTTAAAAAATAAAAAAATTAAATAAATAAATAAAATGGGAATATACCAGTAAAAAGTAGGTAAGACTTACAAGCTGGCCACAGCATGTAGAACTGACAACAGCTACCAAGACTTATGTGCTGGGCATTGTGCTCTGTGTACCATATACATTATTTCATTTAATCCTCACAAAAACCCAGGAGGTAATACTTGTATCCCCATTTTACAGAGTTGCAAACTGAAGTTTGGAAAGGTTGAATAAGTGACCCCAGGTTACACAGTTGGTAAGGTCAGCCCTGGTTTAAACCTCAGGACTATGTGTGTCCAAATGTGGTACTCTTAAGCACTCCTAAATGAAACTGCAGTGGAGAAGGCCTTGATATTATTAATATAAACAAGCAGTCACTTCTCCCTAATAGGATTTTCTCAGCCCACCCTGCTCCATGGACAATTGCTCCCACCTTTGCTTGTGAGCTCTTTTTGGTTACCAAGGAGGATAAGTAAGAGATTAAAGTCAAGGCTCCCATAAAACATGATGTTATAAAGGTACCCCTAATTTGAATCTACATATTATCCAGAGAGATCATAGAAAAGCTCCTGGGGAACCACAAAAGTCAAATATAGTTGTCAACTATGATCACTTTTTAACTAGCTGCAAGGTGAAGTACTTCCAGGATTCAAGGAAGCATCTCATGTCTCTATTACCCTAGGACTAGACTGATCCCATTGTTACAGCGAGAGCTTGCTTACAACACTTTCTTGCTTTACACAGAGACTAGGCAGGATCATAAATGAAAATATAACGGCTCAATAAACACATTACCCAAGTGGAAAAGACAAAAACCCTCTTCAGTGACAAAAATCCTGATCTGAGAGCAGCAGGTGTATGGTTCCTTATCTAGGGGGGCAGTTAGAGGCTTTGGAAGAGAATATCATTTCTTTCTCAGCAAGTACATTGTTATTTCCAGTCCACAACCTGTACAGTTTTATTTCTCCAGGTTACCCTTCCAAGAAAAACAAAGTAAATATCTAATAATCATGAGCTGAAGTAGCTCATGAAACAGAAGTGTCTACTCTTTTGGCAGTTAAGCAACTTATCAAAAGCAGATTCATACTGCTAAGTCCACAGAGATGGAGAATGCTAACTTTCATCAGGGTAGCCTTATAACTACTCTTATGATGTACATAAGAAGGATATAGAAGTTTTCAGACCCCTATCAGAGCCACTGCCACATCTGGTTGTTTGTTTGTTTGTTTTTTAAAGATTTAATTAATTAATTTATTCATTTGACAGAGAGAGAGGCAGCACAAGCAGGGGGAGCTGCAGAGAGAGAGGGAGAAGCAGGCTCCCCACTGAGCAGGGAGCCTGATACAAGGCTCCATCCCAGGATCCCAGGATCATGACCTGAACTGAAGGCAGACACTTAACCAACTGAGCCACCCAGGTGCCCCTCCACATCTGGTTTTAAGATCTGAAACAATTTCTGAAGAAACTCTGTTCCTTCACCTCGGGGTCCTTAGCGCTAAACTGCCCCTCAGCAGATTGAATTAGCCGCAATTTCCAAACCAGATTGTACTTCTTTGTTTCCTTAAGGAAATTCATCCCCCTTGTCAGATGTGCTGTCTCCGTGGGCTTGCTCTGGAGTAACTGTAACCAGCTATGTGTTCTCTTTTAAGTTTTGTTGAAATGATAAGCCTCCTCAGAACCAAACTCACTAGCCTAAGTCAGGCCATGTCTTACCTGGAAATGAACCCTCATCCTCTCCTCTTTAGATACAAAGCCCGCATATCTTTAAATACAGCTCCAGTCTCCCTTTTATAGTTGAAGCTTCCTCTGACAATCCTCATGGAAAGGGCTTCTTCCTCTGTAGCACTCACGTGGCACAATCACACATTTCCTGAAATAGTTAATAATCTTTTTATGTTTAAATCATAATTTCACTGAAATTGTCCATCTTTACAGTGCAGGAACTAATATAGGACCAAATCCACCGAAATCCCCCCCAAAGTGCACCTGCGTCAGCACCCAGCATGGTGCCTTCCACACAGTAACCACTCAGTAAGTCAGAATCTGGGTTCTCTATACTCTGTAGACAGCTCACGGTGCTAGAGTTACTAGGCTTATGTGGCTACTCTTTAAAATGCAACCTGAAGAGTGTAAATAAACAGTGAAATCCTAGGGAGTCCAGCTACTGAAAGTTAACCCAGAGGATTTGGGAGGACTCTGGGGAGCTAGGTTAAAATTACTCTTCTCTCCCCCAATAGAATGTCTCATAGATTGTTGTACGTGGCTTTTCTTTCACACAAACAAAATTATCTTTACAAATGGGGTTTATATGTACAACCTTTGGTGCCTTTCTTCCCCAAACCAAAGTTTTCAAGACTTGCTGGAATTGGGCTTTTTCTAAGTATAGTGAACTCCAGATCCCAGGTTTGTCTTTAGGTTTGACTTGGGCAACATTTTAAAATTAAAAAATAATAAAGCTGATTGTTGCTCAAAAAGTGAAACCTAGAATTAGCAAAAAACTCAGCAATTCCAGCCCTAGGTATAATTTTAGGTTGTGTGGATTTTACTTCAATACAAAATAGCAACAGGATGTGAGGGTGATCTGGCTGTGACATCTGCCACCCCATTGATGATAAATCAACCATTTGGACTAAATTTATTCCTGGCAGTTTAGAGGACCCTGTATCCCCAGTGCCGGGCCTGCCAGATAGTAGGTGTTCAATAAATATCTGATGACTGACAATCTCTGTTGTATAGTTGTCAAGGGGTTTACAACAAGAGTGAGAATTTAGAGGATGACATAGCCTCAGTCCTGAAAATTCCGCTAATCAATGGAGTGCTGGGTCCACTACCACCCTGACTCAAACCTTTCTATTTACCAGCTGTGTTCTAGGCTTTGTGCTAGGGGCTGGAGATTAAAAAAAAAAAGACATGGTCCTTGCTTTTAAGAAACTGAGAATTCCTGATAAGAGAAATAGTAACACGCCAACATTTCTTGAGCACTTGCTATATTGTAGACCCTTAAGCACTTTGTAGGTATTACTTCATTTGATCCAGAATTATTATTCATATTATTCTAGTTTTTTCAGATGTGTCAACCAAGACACAGAGAGTCACACACCTTTCTGTAATTTACCCAAATCTAGTAAATGATGGAACTGGGATATGAATAAAGATCCAAAACCAAACATTGAATTTGTGGAGTGCTCTAATGGGGTAAGTGCAGGGCACAGAGAGGAGGCTCTCTCATCTTAGTATAATAGGGATTGGGGAAGGGTTTCAGGAGCAGGTGATGGCTGAGCCTTTTTCTCCTCACCTCTGTTTCTGGCCCTGGGATTTGGGATCTGGGATTTGGGCTTCTGTTCCTCTCCAGGTCTTGTCCCAGTTTTTTCCATGGCCTTTGTCACCAAGAGGGAGCATTGTGCTCTACTTCATGACATCACTGATGTCTCAATAAGTTATTCAACTTCCAGCAGCTATAATGATATCCTTTATGACTGACAGCCTGCTGTCGTGGCAAAAATGTAGGCTGTGGAATCAGACACACTTATATTTGAACCTCATCTCTTCCATTTGTAAGCTGTGCAATATTGAGCAAGTTACTTAACTCAAAAGGATTCATTATACTCATCTCTTTGGTATGTTTAAAGAATTAATTGAGATAATATATGTAAAATATCCATCATTTAAAAGGTGCTCAAGAAACGCTAATTTTACTTCTCTTGTAAGACCATGTCTTTTTTTTTTGACGGTGTTTCTCCCTGCACCTAGCATGGTTCCCACAAATAATAGATAATTAATACATGTTTATTAATTTGATTTTATGGGCAAGGAGAAATAATTTATGTCAGTGTATATTATGAAATCGCCATACACACATCTTCCTGGGATATTTTTCTCTTCCCTTTTCTTTCCCACCCACATCTGTCTTCCTGCTTAGTTTAAATCCTACTTGACTTTCAGGTCTTGGCTTAGCTGTCATCCTCTCCAAAAAGTATTCCCTGCCTGAGTTAGGCTGCCCTTCTCTCTGCTTCTGTGGGACCTTGGGCTCCAGGAGCTCTAGGTATCAGACAAGCTTTGTTGCTATTTTTTGAGAGCTTGTTTGGAGGTTCTAGCAGGGGAGTGCAGCTACTCGTATACCCTTGACCGAAGAACGGTCCTCCTCTATCGGGGAAGGTCGTCCTCTTTGACCGAGCGCGCAGCTTCGGGAGGGACACACATGGAGAGTAAAGAGAAGTAAAATTAGCGTTTCTTGAGCACCTTTTAAATGATGGATATTTTACATATATTATCTCAATTAATTCTTTAAACATACCAAAGAGATGAGTATAATGAATCCTTTTGAGTTAAGTAACTTGCTCAATATTGCACAGCTTACAAATGGAAGAGATGAGGTTCAAATATAAGTGTGTCTGATTCCACAGCCTACATTTTTGCCACGACAGCAGGCTGTCAGTCATAAAGGATATCATTATAGCTGCTGGAAGTTGAATAACTTATTGAGACATCAGTGATGTCATGAAGTAGAGCACAATGCTCCCTCTTGGTGACAAAGGCCATGGAAAAAACTGGGACAAGACCTGGAGAGGAACAGAAGCCCAAATCCCAGATCCCAAATCCCAGGGCCAGAAACAGAGGTGAGGAGAAAAAGGCTCAGCCATCACCTGCTCCTGAAACCCTTCCCCAATCCCTATTATACTAAGATGAGAGAGCCTCCTCTCTGTGCCCTGCACTTACCCCATTAGAGCACTCCACAAATTCAATGTTTGGTTTTGGATCTTTATTCATATCCCAGTTCCATCATTTACTAGATTTGGGTAAATTACAGAAAGGTGTGTGACTCTCTGTGTCTTGGTTGACACATCTGAAAAACTAGAATAATATGAATAATAATTCTGGATCAAATGAAGTAATACCTACAAAGTGCTTAAGGGTCTACAATATAGCAAGTGCTCAAGAAATGTTGGCGTGTTACTATTTCTCTTATCAGGAATTCTCAGTTTCTTAAAAGCAAGGACCATGTCTTTTTTTTTTATCTCCAGCCCCTAGCACAAAGCCTAGAACACAGCTGGTAAATAGAAAGGTTTGAGTCAGGGTGGTAGTGGACCCAGCACTCCATTGATTAGCGGAATTTTCAGGACTGAGGCTATGTCATCCTCTAAATTCTCACTCTTGTTGTAAACCCCTTGACAACTATACAACAGAGATTGTCAGTCATCAGATATTTATTGAACACCTACTATCTGGCAGGCCCGGCACTGGGGATACAGGGTCCTCTAAACTGCCAGGAATAAATTTAGTCCAAATGGTTGATTTATCATCCAGTTTAGACAGGGAAAAAATAAGAATGCACACACTTGTACAGCCTCCCGAGAAATACCTGTGCAGTGTCAAAGTTTCGGTTATCATTACAAAAAAAACATTGCTGCTCATGTACAAAACAAACTATGATCCATTAACTCAGCACAGAAGTCCTTTTTGGCTGCAAAAAACCTGGCACCCAAACAAGGTTTGTAGTCACACTGCCAAAAAATACCTGGCTGATACATTTTAACATCCTTCCTCTTTGTTTTCAGACATATTTCAGTAATAGCCCGTCTGCAGGTACAAGATGCTTACAGGAAGTGATTAATCTTTCATGAGACTATTCTACTATTCCTCAATGCAGTACGTACGATAAGAGCTTGAAGGGACAGGCACCCTCGTGTCAGTGCATGCTTCAAGGAAAGGAAGTTTTCATGGGAGATAAATCTGATCACATGATAGCAGCCGATGATAAAAATCTCTTTTTTAAAAGAAAGCAACCTAACAAGACAAAACCACTCCCCCGGGAAAAAGGGAAAAAAGCCCACCTCTAAACCTAAAACTTCTTTTTTCTGGTAGGAGACCAGATGGGATCCTTGGACATCATGAAACACTACAGCTGGAAGCTGAACAGTTCATCTATACCCCCAACCCCCTACATGTAGATACTGGAGATGAGAAAGCCTCTTGTTTGCTGTCTGAAGCAGGTGTGGTTGGACTAAATGGGGAGAAGATGTCCAGCTGGAAGAACCCATCAACCAGCTGCCCAGGGCAGTCTGCTTAGATAAATACCACCTGTTACTAAACAGCCAGAGAAAAATTAGTCATATCCCAGGAACCTGCTGATTCCCTCTATTATGCTGAGGCTTTTGTGTCTTTTGACATCCCAAATCCCATGTGTCTCAGTAGGATGGTCATTTTCACTACACTTAATTTGATTCTCTACAATGGCAGAGGCTTTTGAAGCATTAGGTTAAAGTATTTCCTGGGGGCTGGGAGCACACACATGAGAGAATAATAAACACATAGAAGCAGGGAAATGATTCCAAAAGGTACCTTTTAACTCAACAATCTCAGTGCCCGATGGAGTCTGTCCACTTGGAAGGACGGGGCATGGCCCTATATTTTTCACCCTGTTCCCTCTCTCTCATTGCTCCTGGCTGGACCATCCCTCTCTTGAGCACTGACTGACTAAATACACAGACACACACACACATAGACACACACTCACACCTGTGTTCATGCTGTTCCCACACCTGAAAGGTCTTCTCCTGAACTTTCCAAATCCCTCTCTTCAAGACCCAAATGGAATCCTGCTTCTCCTGGAGTGTTCCTTAAAAATGGTAGCCCAAAACAATTGTCTCTTTGCTGCAGACAGTCCGCATGGTACATTTTGTCACTATAACCTGTTGCTTTCTCCTCTTGTCCCAAGTAAACCTCACCCCCCAACAAGATTCTGTGAGCTTAAAGCCCGCCCCTCTGAGGCCTAGCCCCCTCATGCAAAACAAAGTTCAGCCTAGAGCAACCCCATAAATGCATTCTCAACTGAAATAACACTGACCTCAAAGTTATTTTAGGATGACAGACAAAATGCTAGGTCTAAACTCGAGATCCCACGGGAGAAAGGCCTTTACTGATTTTCACCTTAAAGCTACGGGAAGTCAATGGACATGTAACCAGAAGGCTAGGGACTGAATCTCGGTTTTCCTAGTTATTAACTTTATGATATTAACTATTAATATTAATGATATCAGTTTCCCCACCTGTAAAATGGAACTCATAATGTCTAAGTCAGAGTTTCTATTGGAACGCTCCCATAAGGCAGCATACAATTATCGCAGTTTTGTGCATTACCAAAACCATGCATTAGTGGCTCTTTAGTAAACTGCACAATGCCTTCAACATCAAACTGATGCGAACAAAATGACTTATTATCCAAGACTGACTTTTTAGGCTTCACAAACTTGGCTGATTATCAGAATCAGCCGAAGACCTTGTTAAACCAGATCTCTGCATCTCCGTTTTGGAGATTCTCATTGTGGAGGCCTGGGTGAGCTCAAGTGAATTTAACAATTAGCCAGGTGTAGGAACTACTGCATAAAATCATTTTGTCCACGTTTGCTTCTCCCAGTATGTGACTAATGAAAACTTATTGGGATTATGAGCTTTTACAAATATATTTTAAACGGTAAGAAACCAATTGATAATGACCTTTGGTGCCATTCAACTTAAAAATCTCCTAAGTTTTTCTTATAATTAAAATCTATATAGTCACACACACATGCAGGAGGTTAATGTGTGTGTGTGTGTGTGTGTATTTCCTGGAGGTATGTGCTGTAATTACCCAGTATTCCGGAACCTCTCATATATCAATTTATCTCTGTAATCTGATCATTTGCTGCAGTCAGGGTATGTCCCATTTCTATTCCTCCACAAAGTTCACTCGTGTTTGTAAAATAACTACTCAAACTAAGAAATAAGACCGTACATTTCAAAAAGGGAAAGAAAAGTAACATACCAAGGAAAAAGACAAAATTCTAAGCATGTGAAATTTAGTTTTCAAAGAAGCAATTCTGGGCACTTTCCTACCCAAAAATCTGCCGGCATCCAGCAGCCTTGAGCAAAGAATACAGGCACTCCTAAGAAAGCCCTCAGTCAGAGGCATTTAGTTCCTCAGCGAGACAGAGGTCAAGGCAATCAACAGTAGTTTAGACTCAAGGAAGAAAACCAGCTCAATTAATGTGACAGACACAGGAAGAGTCATCCCATTTAGGAACAACAAAAGTTTGAGAAGAATTTGCTTGCTGAGAGTTGGCCCATACACGCAGATAAATAACTGCCTCGTCCATCCCTTTCAAATGTATCCTGTAAATTCACCAGATGTACAAGCACTGTATTGTACACAAGTTCCCCGCAAAGAGTTCCTGAAAATTGACTCAATCTCTCTCTAAAAATCATGCCAGACATGGCTTCTGGTGCAGAGGAAACCGAGCATCCCTTTGCCTGGGCCCCCCAGTGTAAGGGAAGCCACTAACTCTAACAGGAGCAGATTGTTTCAACTTAATTGAATGAAGTAAACTTGGGGAAATACCTGACATGGCCAACTTGACCTCTGCTAAGCCTTTTGAACTTCAATCACTGTCCTCCAACACAAAGCCTTCTATTGGACTTCCAGCTATTTCCCCCACTTACACAGGTAGCTTATCTTAAGGCATCCATGGTTTCAGTTATCATTTCTGACCTGATTGTGAGACAAGTATTATTTCCATGCTGGGTTTTATGACTAAGCCTGCAGAGGTATTTGCTGGTTTGATTGAGGACAGAGCATCTCATTTCAGTTTCTTATCCACCAAGATCCAATAACTTATTTTAAAGAAAAAAAAAAGTTTTAATTTATGAGAACACACAGGGAAAAGACTCCAATAAATTAACACTAGTCAGAAACTGTCCAAGATCATAATCTTTGGTGTTTTGTATAGATTTCAAAGTGAAAAATACAATTTCTAACGTGGGGCGATAAACATGAAGATTGTTCCCAATAACAAAGTACAGATGGGAAAAACACAAAAACTGTCTGAATCTCTCGAACAAGCAGAATTACTTATTCCTCATCTAGTTTCCTTACAGAAATAGCAAAAATGGAGGCTAATGTCAGAAACATTTTGAATTCATTACCCATCCTGGCAAATAAAAGGTGTTTTAAATCTGAGACTAAAGATGTGAATAGTAGTTATTTTAAGTGGTATTTAGTCCTAACTAAGCATCTATTTTTCTTATTCTTGACTCTAGAGTATATCTATCTTTCAGAATTATACCAGAAAAAATTTAAGCATATGAAACATTCAGAATCAACCAGTTCTTTATTGCAAAGTAAAACAAAATACAATTTGCCCTCAGCAAATTGTCAGTGATTTAAGAGACTGCTAACAGCCAGCTCCAGCAAACATGGGGAAAGTATACAAATACAAATACACAAATACAAATCATGGGGAAAATATACAAATTTTGTGGAAAGTAATTTGGTTGGCAATATCTATTGAAATTCGAAACGTGCATACCTGGCAAGGCTATTTATTGAAAAATTGTTTAAATAGCAAAAAGAAGAAAAAAAACTAAACTGAGGGAAAAATAAAAATTAAAAAATTAAATAGGGGAATAGTTCAATAGCAACAATACAGACATTAAAATGTTAAAAAAATCCTGCATGAAGTGACCTAGAAAAATGTTTATAGTGTAGTTAATAAAACTGATTCCAGATAAGCATATTTAATAATATTCTAATTTAGGGTATCCAATGTACAAATGCATATAAAGTATAAACCTAGGAAAAAGGAAGACTATACATCAAATAGCTAGCTGATAATTTTTAAACCTGAGAGGAGAAAATGCATGGATGGAAGGAGTCTTTAGCTCCTTATTTAATAAAAGCCAACATAGACAACAGGTGAATTCTATTTATTTTGATTTTGCAGTGTATTTCAAAATATGTTTAAACTCTAAAACTGTTTAGAAACCAGAAACTTATATTTAAATAAATATTAAAAGAAGTCAATATTCAGTCTCATCATCTGCAGAAATAAAACATCTGTGAAATAACCTCTTAATTTCAGAAGAACTACGTTTGTTAAAATGAGTTACATCAACTTGGACTCTTTTCCATTGTCATCTCTTATAGCTGATAGCCAGTCAGTCTAAATATAATAGACATGGATATTTTATTTCTGTATATTTGAAAAGTAAATTTGTTGATGGAATACACACATTGCTTGTGTTATAAATTCACATGGCAATTGCAAGGGTTGCCTCAAGAAGCTTTATTATGTTGTTGGGTCCAATGAATGGGAATTATCTTCTAAATGAAACTGTGGAGGACTAAGTGATGGAATATTATCATGTCCCCAATAAGTATTTTGATTATGAGTTGTTTCATTTTGCTTCACAAAAAAAAAAACAAACCTATTCACCGATTCAGAGCCTACTGAAAGAAAAGAGATTATCGCACAGTAAGTTTTTGTTCCTATTTTCCAAAGCCACACACCTTATTTCTAAAGTTGCCCAAATTTCTTATCAAACCAAAAATGAACATTAGCCAAGCATACAAGTCTCCACAGCCTCGTAAGTGTCATAGAGGGATGTTAGTATTGGCAAGAAAAGTGCATGAAATCTGTTTCTTCTGCCACAAGTGCCTGGAATTTCCTGGCATTCCATTTCATCAGAATATCAGCTGAACAGTATAGCTCAGCAATGGCCCAGCAGGCAAGAGTCTGAGGAGTTCATGTTTATTACACCATCCACACAATTAAGGGACTCTATAACGCTAACGTCGTTTTTTACATAACAGAAAAATGTGCAAATTAATATGCTTACCAAATCTTCCTTCTCCTTTTCCCCCTTCACTCTTTTGGACACCGCTGCTTTCCACAGCCTTGGAAAATCTGTTTAACTTTTCCGAGCCTTGGTTTCTCATCTGCATGATGGGGGTAATAGTATGACCATAAAGGTTTACTGTGAAAACCAAGTGACTATGTTGCTTAGAACAGTGCATAGCTTAAAATAACTGCTCCAAAAATAGTAGTTTCTTGTTGTAATCCATAGATATTAATGGTAGCAACAGCCAAGAGCAGTACTCTGCTAGGGCAGTAAATCTTAATCTCTGGAGAGTGACAAAATCAAATATAAACCTTCAGAATGAAGATTTGGGGGCCTCACCCCCAAAGATTCTGACCCATTCCATCTGGGAGTAGGCATGGTAATTGGGAATCTTCGTTTTTCACAAGCACCCCAAGTGATTGTGACAAGAAGCTGGAGACAGGAGGAACAGCAGAGGGCCTTGGGAAGCAGCAGAGGTAAGAAGAAGAATAGAATCCACGACCCTTTCCTGAAAGGTCTTCACTCTTTACTAACATTAACTGTTTT
Organism: Neomonachus schauinslandi; assembly: GCF_002201575.2. Lineage (NCBI taxonomy): Eukaryota > Metazoa > Chordata > Mammalia > Carnivora > Phocidae > Neomonachus > Neomonachus schauinslandi. The sequence goes on along the minus strand of NC_058406.1, from coordinate 127,023,971 downwards.
CTCCTGACTCTGAGACCATGAAATCTTTTCCTAAATCTAATTTATATTTATGTCATGCCAGAAAAAAAAAAAAGAATCAGAATGGGTCTCCCACTTCATCTCCACTGACTCTGACTACATTTCCTCCCAAATGTAACAGCACATTCCTCTATGCCCTAAATGCCCTTCATGCTCCATTAGGTTTTGTTCCTTTGGATTCCTGTTAGTGTTGGTTCCTGCCGACACCAGTGGTATAGGATTGCAAGATTAAGATGACTGCTGTAGACCTGCATATTTAATTCCTATGTATTGATCCCCCAGTCTAAAAGTTTTCACAGCTCCATCGGAACCTGGGATTTTCACATCAGCCCCTATGTCCTCCATGTCAAATGCCCACTTCCCCCACGCAGCATCCTGTCTCAGGTCTACCTCTCCTGCTGAACAGTGGACCTAATGAATATCTTGCTCTCGGGCAGAAGGTGGACACACGTTTCATGGGGCCTAAAGCCTCTCCTATTTGGGGGGGCACTCTTAAAGACAAAGAATACAAAAAAAAAATTTCACTTTTCACAAAAAAAAACGTATCATCATGTGAGTTCAAGGCCAGGTCCCCTCTAAGATCCTTAGAATTGTTATAAATTATTTTGTGTCCTATAGCCCCAATTCATATGTTAAAGCCCTAATCCCCAATGTGACTATATTTGAAGATGGGGCCTTTTAAGGGATAATTAAGGTTTAATGAGGTCATAAGGGTAGTGCCCTCATCCAATAGAACTAGTGTCCTTCTAAGAATAGACAGAGAAACTAGGGATGTACATGTACAGAAAAAAAGGCCATGTGAGGATACAGAGGAAAGGTGGCCATTTACAAGCCAGGGACAGGGGCCTCAGGAGAAACCAGCCCCGCAGACACCTGGATCTTGGATTTCCACCCTCCCAAACTGTGAGAAAATAAATTTCTGTTAAGCCACCTGTATGAGGAATTTTGTTATGGGGACCCTAGTAGACTTCTACAGAAGTAGTCCATGCAATTGAGAGGCCCTGAAGCTCTTCCTGTATCCTTGTCTCCTACCAGGCAAACAATTTCACATTACCATTACAGCAGTTCATTATGCTGAACACACCCATGCTTAAAAATTCAGTTCAAATATTATGCTCTTCTCTAATCTCTATACATTAAATATATCCTACCCCATATCCTATCCACAGGTGTCTGCACCTCTTTTGCTGGTTTTATTTAATTCTCTTATATTGTCATCAGTCATTATTCATATTATACTATCATAGTCATGATATTATTCATATTCATTAATATTTACATTAATTTGTAAGATAACATTCATATTTTAATCATTTAAATTCCCCGTGGGAAGAAACCATGTCTAATTCTATGCCTAATACAATATTTGCACATAGAAGCCATCAACAAATGTTTATTTATTTGTTTTTTATTTATTTAAGATTTTATTTATGTATTTGAGAGGGAGAGCACAAGCAGGGGGGAGGGGCAGAGGGAGAGAGAGAAGCAGACTCCCAGCTAAGCAGAGAGCCCAATGCCAGTCTCGATCCCAGGACCTTGAGGTCATGACCTGAGCTGAAGGCAGACACTTAACCGACTGAGCCACCCAGCTGCCCCTATTTGTTTTTTAGAGAGGGAGAGAGAAAGAGGGGGAGAGGAGGAGCTGAGGGAGAGAGAGAGAGAGAAAATATTAAGCATGCTCCACACCCAGCACAGAGCCCAACACTGGGCTTGATCTCACAACCCTGATGAGATCATGACCTGAGCTAAAATCAAGAATCAGACCCTTAACCGACTGAGCCACTCAGGTGCCCCAACAAATGTTTATTAAATTGACTGATAGTTGTAAAGAGCCTTGAGGTCTTTAGCAAATGGAATATGACAGTTAATTATCTATCTACCTAGCTGCCTATAGAGAATATACATAAAATCAAAGAATTTTACAATTAAAAAGATCTTTGAGGCCATCTATTACCAGTTTCTTATTTTACCAATTTACCAAGCATCACTCAGTGAGTTAATATCAGATCCATGACTAAAACAGAAGTCTTGTGAATTCTAGAGTTCATCCCACCTAGCAATCTGGACAGTCATGCAGACTTGATCAAAAGCCATAGATGGACAGACACATCCGGGTATTTTAGAATCATCTAAAGAACACTGTGCTGATACAGAGCCACCTTCAGATTATGATTTGGCTTCCACTGGAGGTCTTCCTAGAAGTATAGAATACACAGACCTCATCAACATGAGCACTAAACTGTAGTTTAGATTATTGTTTTATTTCTCATTGTAGTTAAATATACTTAAACTTGAAGCAGATTGCGAACTTCTTGGAAATAGTTCAACTACTGTGGATATTTATTTAAACTCAAGAAAAAGAATTTCTCTCACTCCTAATTCAAACACAGTGAAGTCTTCTGCCCAGACTAATTAGCGTACATCCAGTCAAACTCGGAACCAACTGGCTCAGGTCAGAGTGAATACTTGATTTAGCTTCTGTGTTTAAACTCTTCACTTCTTCACCAGAAAGGTGAAAAAGGCTCTAACAGTGATGCTACTTGGAACATGAACTACAACGTTTTGAACCATATACCAACCGTCAGTTCCTCGCATGCTGGTCTCTGAATATAAGCAGTGACGACAGCCATTAGATAGACATTGCTAAAAATGAAGTGCTGACGAGAGAGGATTTACATCCCATTACCAATCCCCTGAGCCAGGCCATGGACCTTTAACTAGACATTTTATCATGTTGCTTGCTGCTCTCTGAATTTTCTCTAATTTGTCTCTTTTTCAACATGTGGTATCCCAAACTAAAAGCAGTTGAAATATGTTCAGGCAAGACTAGTGCCAAGTCACTGGAAATCATTTTTTTTTTTTCTGGTTTAGAACATAATGCTTCCATTAATGCAGACTGATATCACTTTGAAAGGATTTGAGGGATCTTTTCTTTTTTAACAAATCATGCTGTTTTGTTGACCTTAATAGCTCTCAAATTCTACTAAGTGATGGAGAGGCAACCTATAGCTCAAATGCCAAAGTGGTAGATAATTTGGAGAGAGATGAAGTTGGCCTTCAGTAGTCATTAAGTCCTTCCATTTGTCCCCTCCTCCAAGCGCTCCTCAGTTGGTTCACCATCCTCCTTCCCCACAATTCAGCCAGCCCATCTCAATGGTACATCACCTCATCTTAACTAGTGTTAAAAGTTAAAGTCTTAGGGACTCCTGGGAGGCTCAGTCAGTTAAGTGTCTGCCTTCGGCTCGGGTCATGATCCCAGGGTCCTGGGATCGAGTCCCGCATCAGGCTCCCTGCTTAGCGGAGAGTCTGCCTCTCCCTCTGCCTGCTGCTCCCCCTGCTTGTTCTCTCTCTCCTCTCTGTCAAATAAATAAGTAAAATCTTTAAAAAAAAAAAATTAAAGTCTTAGTAGATCCAGGCTCACATTCTCCAGCTCCATCCCCCCACACAACTTTCAGTGACTAACTTCTAGGTTTCTACATTTTTAAAGTGATTCTCAAGAATAGAAAAGAATTTAAAACCCCAAGCAATGAAGTCACTCTATCTACTGTGAGATCACATTTTACTTGGGAGTTGGGTTCTAAAGTTAATGTGATATACAAAAGTCAAGCCCGGTGAAAATTACCATCGGAAATCTTAAGAAGAAGGGGATTGTGGTAGGCAGAATTCTAAAGGTGGCTTCCTGGGATTCCCATCCTGGTTATTCAATCAGACTCTAATCTAAGTACTACTGTGAAGGGATTTTGCAGATGCAAATTCCCTAGTCAGTTGGCCTTAAAATAAAATACATGGCAGATCAACCGGTGGGCCTGACCCAATCGAGTGAGCCCTTTAAAAGCAGAGTGTTTTCCCAGGCTGGTAGCAGAAGGAGAAATCAGAGCGATTCAATGCACTGAAAGAAATCAATAAGCCATTTGCTGGCTTGCAGATGAAAGGCGCCATGTGGAAAGACCAGAGATTGGCCACTAGCTGCTGAGAGTGACCCCTGGCCAATAGCCAGCCGCAGCAAACAAGAGCCTTAGACCTATAGCCATGAGAAACTAAATGGGCCTATAAGCAGATTTGTCCCAAGTCTCCAGGTAAGAGCCCAGCCCTGCCAACACCTTCATTTCAGTCTTTTGAGATTCTAACCAGAAACTCAAAGTATCCCAGACTTTTGACCCAAAGAACTGTGAGGTGATAAAAGGGCCAGTAAACTGCTAAGTTTGTGGTAATCTGCCATACAGAAATAGAAAACTAATACCACTCAATATAGTAGCATGAGGCTATTTCATTGAAATGAATTTTTAGTTTAAATTTCTCTGTCACACAAGCCACATGTCAAGTACTCCATAGCCACATGTTCCTACTTGCTACCATACTGGACTCTACAAATGAAAGAACTTTTCCTTCATCCCCAAAAGGTCTATAGGACAGTACTGCTCTGAAAGATCCAAAAGAACCAGTTTTCTTATAGCTTTGGCCCAGATGACTATTTCTTTTGTTGAGCAGCAAATGATATAATAGGGTTGAACTAAAGGACCGTGTGGTTAAGTAAAATATATATCTTTAATACTATAATCATACCCAGCCCAGTGAGATGTTCACACCATGGAGAAACAAGAGAGAACTAAGACTGATCAAGGGAAATTGATTTCTGCCTGCCGTTTCCTGCTCACGCCCAGATGCACAATCAATTTGTGAGATGGGGGGGGTGGAACCTATGCTGATCTCTGAACTCCTGAACTCTGAACACCTGATCTCGCTGAACTCCTATATATAGCTGGACATGTTTTAGTTAAATGTGCACATGATGTCATTCCACAACCCTTCCTACTCCCTCTTTGCACCAAGCCAGCAATCACATGTCTGGGCCATCTGGGAACAAGAACAAGCTGGGACTGACTTTGGAGTCTGACCAGCTTGGCAGGAAGCGTACTGTGGCAATTTAAGACCAAGTCCAGGGAGGTATGACCTAGGCTAATGGTGTGGGGATAATATTGAGACACAGACAAAGAAAGAGCACCCAGCCTTTGAGGCAGCAGTGATTCTAGATATCCCTCAAAGTGTAAATGGTAGGCCACAAAATTGCTTTCCTAAAAGGTGATAAGATTTTGGTCAGTGTTATATCAGGCATTTTTGTCATTTGTATACAGTTCATGAACAACAACAACAACAAAGTTCACATTTTAAGCCTTTTTTAAAAATTTTTGCAACAGGTGACTCCACCCCATGGGGTGTGCTTAGGAATTTCCCCAAGGTTATGGGAAGACTACACAGTGAAATGCCAAAATGTCCTAATAGGAACCTGGAAATCAGATTTTGGTTTAAGCCCTGGCAGAAAAGGAAAATACAGGAACTGGACAAAAGGCCAAATCTAGACTCAAGTCCTTCCAGGGAGATAAAAGGAAAAACCACATACCAGAGCCCAGGGAAAATGGGGAAGTAGGCAAACTAGGTACAACAGATGCAGTCAGAGGGCTCTACACCTATGCATAGCACCCAGCAGGCAACAAACATGTATTAATGGTCAGGAAGTCTACAGCTCCAGGTTCAAATGGGCCCTGCCACTCAGTGCAGTCTAACTGAGATAAGTAAGGAATAGCATACCATTTCCAGACCATTCTTATAAAAGAGTAGAGAGGGTTTCCTATGTACCACCACATCCAGCACCCATTGGCCTATGGCCTAAGTCAGAAGGTAGAGATATCACAGACAGCCAAGATAGGCTCAAGCTGACATGGGGATGGTAAGTATGTGGATAGGGCCAGGAAAGGAGGTGTGAGCCGATGGCCCTCCACTCCTGGTTTTGTTGCCAAGCACCCAGACAGGTTCTTCACCCAGCAAAAGTGGGTCCATCCTTCCTTTCCCCTTGGTTAACTGCCATGTCTATCTTGTAGCACTCCCAGCTGTTAGTACTTCTCAACCTGGACTGGGCACTTACCCTGTGTCCCATCTTGTTCTCAGCTTACTGTCAAACAATCTCAGCTCAGGACCTTTTAGCTTTTAGACCCAGTCTTTTGCATGCACGTATGCAATATATATATATATGAAAGTGAAATCCTGGCAGTTCATATAACTTTTGTAAACCCACACACTTAATGGAAGATTAACTGTCAAAGCCAGGCATGCCAGGTCTCCTGACTCCTAGTCCAGTGATCTGGTCATGTTGCCTTCCAGCAGCTGTTCTAAACCTTTCCAAAGCATTTTCAGAGATGCTGTTCCCATCATCTTCACATATTGGTGGGGCAGAGAAGAAAATTGAGGGCAGAGAAGAAAATACCACAGAGAAGAAAACTGAGTTTCAAATAGTAAGTCACTTGTGCCTATTTTTTCTCTGTGGTTACTAAAAATTAAGATTGGTTGAAATAAAGTATCCCTGTCCATGTCACACTCTGGGGCCTCCTTGATGTGAATTAGATGAAACACATATATTTATTAACTATGTTCTGAGGAAAACTCTCATCCTTTGCTGTCTCAGTAGATGTTTTATGAAAGAAGTGTTTAGTGGTTAGAAATATTTGGGAAAAGTTGGGTTAAAAAAGGGGATAAATTAAAACAAAAAAGGGGGGCTGACATGTGTTTTCAAATTCCCAGAGCCTTTAATATCTAAGAGAGCAAAGGTTGGTTATAAGGTATGTGGAATATTTTTCCAATGAAACAACCATTACCATCTTGAAAACATTAGTGTTCCACAAAACATATTTTGGGAAACACTGTCATAAAGTTTAGAAACATCAATTATATCATGTGTATTTATAATGTATAAGAAAGTCCTCTGCAAATCAGTCTATTGAAATTGGTGCCTGCAACCATCTACTCACCCACTTTTTTCATTTAGTTTAGTAGATACCTTTCTGTCTAAGGTATTTGTTCCTTCCTATATTCCTCTGCCCCACCCCAGTTTCTTCCTACAAAGCCAATAGCAAGTTTCTTTATTATCACAATAGCCTCCTCTGCATTTCTTTTCCACACTGCTTTTTGGTCTCTCCTCTCTTAGCTTACCACCTCTTCCCCCCGTTAGCCCTGTGTATCCCCTTTTCTTATACAACACTTAGTATTCATTAAGTGCTCATCATGTACTCACTACAGGCATGAGCTGGACTTTAATTCTAGTAGTTTTTCCTATTATCCCAACTATATCTCTTTAAAAAAAAATTTTTTTTAAGATTTTATTTATTTATTTATTTTAGAGAGAGAGAGAGAGAGAGCACATGAGCAGGGGGGGGAGCAGAGGTAGAGGAGGAGAAAGAATCTCAAGCAGACTCTGTGCTGAACATGGAGCCCAACCTTATGACCCTGAGATGACCTGAGCTGAAATCAAGAGTTGAATACTCAGTTGACTGAGCCACCCAGGGCCCCCCCCCAACTAAATTTCTTTTTTTAATGATTAAAATTTATCATATCAAGGGATGCTTGGGTGGCTCAGTCCATTAAACATCTACCTTCAGCTTAGGTCATGATCTCAGGGTCCTGGGATCGAGCACCCAGTTGGCCGCCCTGCTCAGCAGGGAGCCTGCTTGTCCCTCTCCCTATGCCCTTCACCCCCACTCATGTTCACTCTCTTGTGCACTCTCACTCTCTCTCAAATAAATAAATATTTTAAAAAATTTATTATATCAAAAAGGATTAATTTCATAAAGACATTATACTTGTAAACATTAATAGCAACAAAACCAAGAGCTTCCACTATTTATTTCCAGAGTTGTCATTTGATTGTATCATGCTGGGTGTATTCCAACTGCCACTTGTATGAATATGGAAAAATTTATCTTTCCTACCTTGACCACTGCCTTGCCTACTTCATCATTTCATTCATATATCCATCCCTCCATTCTTTATTCAGCACATACTTATTGAGGATTTCTACATGCTACTGAGGGGCCATTTTGTTAGGCATTGAGAATATCAGGTTTAACAAGATCTGGTTCCTATTCTTGAGGAGTGTATAGTCTAGCCATAGGAGATAGGCATATAAACAGATGGTTATGTACATCTTCATGAGTTCTATAAAAAGTATGGAAAGAATCCTGTTGGAAGACCCAAGAACCTTATGAAGTTGAGTAACCTTCACAGGGAATGCAACTGAAAGTAGAAGAGATACAGAATGGTTTTGGAATGTGACAATTTGACACAGGTTATCAGTTCAACAAGATAGACCTTATTTTAATGACTATCTCTGGAAGCTGACTTGGGCAGAAAACCTGAAGTTAACTTTTCACACTCCTGGCCTGGGATCCCAAATCCAAATTCAGTTTCTTTGATCCTGCAATAGTGAATGATATGTTTTAGAGCCAGCAATGAAAGAGTGGTCTCAATTAGTGGGACAATGCTATGTTTGGTATTGTTTGGTGAGATACATAGAGAATTTGGGGAAATGTAACTTCTGATATGGAGATATTCCGTTCTTTGTCCCTCCTTTTGTCCTGGGTCTTCAAGTGAACTTTTGTAAATTTAATGAGTCTCTGCAGAGGACATCCTTGAGGTAGCCGTCATGCAGAGAAACTTTTCCACAGTCTGTAAAACAGACCAGTGTATAGATGTGTGCATGCATAGGGGTTTGCCAAGCAGAGAAAGAAAAGAAGCAGAATCCAAGCAGAGGCACAGCATGAACAAAAGCCCAGAAAAGTGATGGTTTCATCATGTTTGGGAATTGTTGAGTTCACTCAGGAAGCTCCAGTACTATGGAGGGAGATGAGGCCAGATGATGTGTAAGGGTCAGAACATGAAGGAACGTGTAAACAAGCTTGGGAATTTCAATTTTTCCCCTGTGGATAACGGGGAAGCCAGAGGAGGATTAAAGTGAGAGGCTCACATGGTCAAATTTGCATTTTAAGAAGTAAATCTAGTGGTATTCTAGAAGGTAGACTGCACTCACAACAGCCAGGTAACTGAAAACAGGATAAGAAGCTGTTAAGAATGGTCTTGGGATGATGGGGTTGAGGAAAGATGAAAGTCTTAACTAAGGTAATTAGAAATGAAGAAGAGAGGCCAATTCATAAAATTATTTCTGAGGGAGGATTAGTGGTATATTGGAGCCATGTTGTACCAGCTTGCAATGGTCAATTGTTACATATTCAGAAATACCATGAGGTGCCTGGGTGGCTCAGTGGGTAAATGTCCGGCTCTTGAATTTGGCTCAGGTCATGATCTCAGGGTCCTAGGATGGAGTCCCACATCAGGCTCTGTGCTCAGCAGGTAATCTGCTTGAGGATTCTCCTTCCCTCTGCCTCTGCCCCCGCCTCTGCTCACTTGCATGCTCTCTCTCTCTTTCTAAAATAAATAAATAAATCTTTAAAAAAAGAAAAGAAAAGAAATAGTATGAGCTGCTTATTTAACCATTGGTAGCTTGGTAGCTGTGATGGAAATTGGCCACAGAAATTAGCACACACTATAAATCTGGGCTTTTTATTTTTTGAGAACCAGTTGACCAGCATACCGCTAGATGGAATGGACAGGATTTGGTGACTAGATATAAGGAGCAAGTGGGAGATATCAGGTTTTGGGGGACCAGCAACTTTTATAATTTAGGGGATCCTCCTTAAGAATATAGAATTATGAATTCCAAATTAGGCATAAATAATGGACAGTAGGGAGTATTCCTGGAAGCCAGCAATAACTTAAATATACATGGAAGTGACTGCAAACCGCATAAAAATATCCCACTAAACCCAAACTAAATGTGTCCCCAACTCAGCTTCCCCTTAACCAGACACTAAAAGTGCCCACAACCACCCCAACACCACATCACATGATGGGAAGTATGTCAGAGGAGAAGTCAAAGTGGAAAGAAACAGCAGTCTTAACCCACTGTGGTTAAAATGTCTTACTTTTGCACATTTTACAAAAATATGTAACCATGTGAACCCCTTGCGAGGGCAACTCTCAGAACCTGGGAAAGAGCCCATGCAACTGCAAGAATCTGAAGCTTGAGTTTCCTCAGCTTCACGGTAAATTTGGCTCTGAGAGTGAGAGATATCCTGGGCAACAGGAAGACCAGGGGACCCAGGGAATGGCTCGTTGATTTACTTATACTCCTATCTAGTTCTACCACCAGATTCAAGATGGCTGGATGGATGGTGATACTATTATCTGAAGAAGAGATGAAGGTTGAATATCCCTGTGGGATCACAGAGCTCTCTCCCTTATTCCTGTTAGAAGCAAACATTGTTCGTATTATCACTGTTAACTGTTAACAAGAACTAACCTTAACTGATAACTTTGTCAGGCCCAACATCCCAGAGCCATTTTCAAAAGCACACAGGTTTCCTCCCTCTGTGGACCCTTGTAGAGAGCCACCTGGTCTTCGGGAGTGATGGTCCTGGAGGACGTCACAGTGAGGAAAGGTGAAATGTTTCTAGTGCAAGGCAGAATAATCCGTTCCAGACACATGTGTAATGCAGGGGAAACAGGTGCAAACAATTGAACCAGCTGTCAGCAAGCTACAGAGATCGCTTTTGATATCTTAATCGTTAGTTGATCCATGAGCCATGTTGGCAGCATCACTGTCATAGCTGACTGCACATCTGTAAACCTTTTCAAGTCTCTTCAGATGTCCATGTGAGTCTATGAAAAGCCTGACATCACTGGAGACTTAAATTGAGCATGATTGCTGCTGTTTCCATTTTCCTGCCACAGAACCAGACTTGACAAATGCCAATAATTGCTAATTTTTCACTACTGTTTGTCATGTGCCACGCAAGGCAAGAGCAGAGAGAGAGATCCTGCTGTCCCTGAGAGCATCCTGTCATTGTTGGTTTGAGGGACTGCATATCCTTTCTCTGTCAGATAAGCTATTTGCCTAGTACCCAGTGTAGGGGGGGGTTATGATGTGTTTATCTCAGCCTCTTTATTGCATCAACAAAGAATACCCCATAATCCACTGGGAAAAGATTTTAAATGGTTGAATTTTCATATTGATAACTGTCTTCATTCTCCTTTCTATTCAAGAAAAAATGTCATCATTATGATTAACTCAATAGGTAATTATCCCCTCTGAGGGGATTAGAAATCAGTGACATTAACTGTAGTGACCCATTATCTGAGGTTGATATAAAAAGATATGCCATTATTACTAATTGAACACCTTAGAAAAGAAGTTGCTTGGTTTTATTGGATTCTTTGATTTCTGTTTAGTACTTAAAATTATATTTTTCATGTTAACATTTTTAGAATTTTTAGTATTTTAGAATCTTAATTTGGAGAATATAACATATTTTAATGGAAACTTAGATCTCAGTGAAAATTCAGGCTGTTCCTACTCAATTGGTGACCTTGGGCAAGCATCATTTTTTTGCATCTATAAAAATAGGAATAATAATATCTGGAACTGTTGTGAAGAACATATTTAAAGGACTTGGCCAATGCCTGATCCACAGTAGAGGGTAGAGGGTCAAGAAATGGTAGCTAAGGAAAGCATGTAGAAAATGCTTATTTCACTTACTCTGGTAAGATAAGTTAAAGTATTTTTTTCTTACTTCACTTAAAATAATGGAAACAATTGCTCAAAAATGTAAACAGGCTACTAGGAAAACATCACAATCATATCCCAACAATTTGGGATAGGTAAGTGCAAAAATTTTCCTTAAGCGACGACCTCTCATGCATTCTTTTCCCTGAATCATTTTCATTTGAAAACTAGTGAACTCATTTAATTCCACATCATTATTTTTGGTGTTCTACCAAAAAAGAAGGTGTCATATTTCATATCCACTCTCCAAGAAAAACCTTTAGCTCTTCAAGTTTAACAACCTTCATTTTTGTGCAAATGCCAAAAAAAAAAAGTTCTGGTAAGTAAAGTGTTGTTTAATTTTCAGATTATCTTTCATGACCAAATAAAAAAATCTTAATAAAAGTTAATATGGGAACATAATTTATTGTCAGTATACGTTTTAATGTGGGAACTTATATTTTCATTCTTCAATAAGTCTCATACTTAATATATTTAGACAAAATTTTGTTTATCATTAATGTAATATCCACCATTAATGTAATGTTTAACATTAATGTAATTTCACAATGAAATTCCACTCTTAGTTACTGTAATGAATATTATTTCATTGATGGGGAAAAAACTCACATGTATCCCTAAAAGTAGGTGGGAAAAATAATTATTATTAATATATATTTTCCTAAAATTTATAAATATATAATAAATAAATAAATATATAATAAATAAATAATCTTAATAATTCATTCTCTTCTTCGAAACCCACCTACAACAGCCATAATGAATAGTTGTTGCCTCATAGGTATTACATGCACTGCTGCTAATACCAGCAGACATTTTATAAGTAACTATATCAAGATCTTCCAGAAAGAAAGTGGTACCCATGATGTGGATAATAATAAGAGTTTGTAAATCTCCAACATCTCTCAAGTGAATCATAATATCCATACAGCATTTTAACAATTCTGAAAGCCCTAGGCAAAACTATAAAGAAAGAAAAGTTAAATTATCTCAACACTCTCAATATTTGAATGTTCCTCTTCCCAATCCTGGTGCCCCCTGCCTATTTGCTAGGTGCTATTATGGTCATTTTGCATACTGTGGGCACACTGCATACAAATGCGTTGCCTGCCCGCATGGAGCAAGCAGCCCAGTGAGGAAGAGAGCTGGTAAGGAAATAATCACAAGAATAAAGGTACACTCTGTAATCACTGTAATACAGCAAGGATATAAGAAAAGAGAATACTTCCTTGTGGAAGTAAAGGATAAAATGAGCAGAATTAACTGGATCATAAGCAAGCCACTCTTCCCAAGTTGCTAAAGGACTACCTGAAATACTCTAAAGCATATCAGTGATACCCCACTGGATACTCCATCCAGACCTGACATTCAATATTATTTCTTCTTCCTTTTTTTCCCCACCTTCCCCTAATCAAACCATTCACTGCTATAAATGTTTTGCCCTTGGCAGACAGAAAGAACTATTATTAATAGAGCAAATGTAAAAACATTCATCCCACCATATAAATGACCAATAAAAGGGAGAGAAACTATCATTTATTGAACTTCTATGCTGTACCTGGAACTCTGCAGAATGTTAATCACATGTTAGCTCACTTAATCTACCCCAAAAACTTCTATCAGAAACATATTATAATGTTCTTTTTCATCAGGTAGAGAACCTGAGGCTCAGAGGAGTTAAGTAACCCACTCAAATTAAGACAGATGGTAAATAGCAGAGGTGAAATATAAGTGTCTGACTCTAGCTCAAGCCCTTGTTACTGTACCAACCATGCTTTCACCGTAAAGATCCCATGATCTGTTTGGATGCTAGCTCTTAAATACTTCTAGTTTTATTATAACCAAATGACTAAATCTGAGACCAGTTTTGCTCCTTTTACAGGAGCTCTGTAAGACCTCTTGGCTGGGACTAAGTTGTTCCCTAGTTGCATTAACTATCTTATACTCCAGTCCAGGAACAAGAGATTATCCATGCCTTAATCTCTGACTTGGATCCTAGATCCAGTTCCTTTGTATCCGAGGGCTTTATTTCCTCCAAACCTTCCCAAGGACAGGAGCCCTTCTTCTTATATACAGTCCCTCACCTATGTTTTCACCCTCTCTGGATCTCCGTAATACAGTCTATCTGCTACCTGCACCCATCTTTGTTGGTTTCATTCTACATTGGTCTCTCCCATCTGTCTTTTCTCTCCCAATCCTTTCTTGTCCAACCTGCATAACTGCTTTGTAGGGGCAAACAATGACTAAATCCAAGGAAAAAATCCCCAAAGATAAAATGTCAAGCAATTTAGCAGACATGTAGAAGCTTCTGAAGCAAGAAAATTTTCCCACTGCCCCTCAAAGGTTACCCTACAGATGACTGCTAGTTCTACCTACATTTAAGGCAAGATCTCCATGTAACTCCCTATACTACAATTAATAAGTAATGTTTTTGGAGCACTTACTACATACCTGGCTTTGCTCTAAGTATGTTGCATGGGTTATCTCATATAATCTTTGTCATAACCCTTGAGGTAGATAGTAGTTACTATTATCCCCATGGGGGGAGGAAGGTAAGGAAAGAGGCTTACAGAGAGATATGTAACTTGCTCAATATCACACCATTTAGGAATCCATAAAGCTAGTATTTGAATCCAAGCAATTTAGCTTAAAAGCCCACATGTTTAACTGCTATATTTTTAAAGATTATGATAATCCATGTTTACAAGATGCTAACATTTGGAAAAAGTTGACAAGTTCAACCGTGCCATTTATTCATTCTTTGAATAAATATGTATAAAACCAGGAACTATAGGGGCACCTGGATGGCTCAGTTAAGTGTCTGCCTTTGGCTCAGGTCATGATCTCAGAGTCCTGGGATCAAGCCCCACATGGGGTTCCCTGCTCAGCAGGGAGTCTGCTTCTCCTTCTCCTTCTGTCCCCACACCCTCCCCACTTGTGCTCTCTCTCTCTCTCAAATAAATAAAATCTTTAAAAATAATAATAATAATTAATAAAAATAAAAAATAGGAACTATAATATTCTAGGAACTAGACACAGAAGTGAACAAGATAGATAAGGGATCTGACCTCGTACAGCTGATATTCTACTGGAGTGAGATAGAACATAAGCAAATAACAATTCAAGAAATTTCAAGTAATAAAAAAATGATATAAGGGAAATATGATTAAAAGAGGAATACTACTTTTGGTAGAATGATCAGGGAAAGTCTTTCAGAAAAGGTGTTATTTGAACTGAAAGGTAACACTGACCCAGCCAATGGTCTGGTGAAGCATTCTAGTTAAAGGACTGTAAGGATAAGGTCCTGAGACAGAACAGGTGGGGTTAAGGAACAGGCAGACATGAAGTGAAGGGAAGAAGAATAGAAGGTAATACCAAAGAAGTGGGCCTAGCTAGTTCATGCAAAGCTTGGCTGGCCACATTAAAGTCTGGACTTTATTCTAAGATCAATGAAAAACCACCAAAGAGTTTTATGTAAGGGATCTTAAAGGATCTCTCTGGTTTCTTTGTAAAAAGTGGATTGACTGGAAAAATATTTTAAAGGATTCAATTATATCTCAATAAAAAATATTTAATAAAGGATTGGTTGATGATAAGAAAGAATGGTAGTAGGGAGAACAGTAGGGAGTCTCCTGCAGTTATCCAAGCAAATGATAACAATGGCTTGGACTAGGGTATTGAACACAATATGTAAAGAAATAGCTAGAGAGATATATGAAGGTAGGACTTCAAATACAGCTGGATGGATTGGATATGGAAAATAAGGGAAAGGGAGTATCAAGGATGGAATCAAGGATAAAAAATATATAGGGCACTGCATCCTACAATAAACTAAGTTTGTGACATCTATCCCATTTTTTATTGATCCTAATCAACCAAATCAGTCAACAACAAAGAACACATTTTTGAGCATTACAGCATGATAACCTCTATGAATGATATAAAGATATAAAACTGCAAAGGAAAAAATTAAAGTACATTGCTATTTCAGGTTGGATTCTCTGGAAGCAGATACTGATGAGGAATTTGGAGGGCTAGATATTTATTCAGGATCCACACCATGAAAGAAAAGAGGAGGAAGCAGGATTGGGCAAATGGAGAATTTAAACCACAATGTAAAGATGACTAATTCTTGGCCAACCTGGTAGGGAGCCCTGGAGTGAGTAATGCCCATCAGAAATAACCTCCACCTCTCAGTCATAGGACACGAGGTGCCTGGGGAGGGTGTGATTTCTAGCAAAGCAGCCCTCAGTAGTTGAAGCAGACTCTTTAAAAGCTGATGCCCAAATGCAATCTACTGATGACACTCGCCACAGTTGAGTGGCAAGTCCTTCCTTAAAGGGGGACTTAACTGGAGTATCCACCACAATTCTACTTTATGTCTTGTATACTTAACAAATTTTCCAAGACAGCCCCTTTACAAATATTTGGTGACATTATATACCATGTATCAGATAATAGATTCCCATTATTAGTTCAGAAAAATGTGTTTGTAGAGGGTACCTGGGTGGCTCAGTCAGTTAAGTGGCTGACTCTTGATTTCGGCTCAGGGCATGATCTCAGGATCCTGAGATGGAGCCCCATGTGAGGCTCCATGCTGGGTGTGGAGCCTGTTTAAGATTCTCTGTCTCCCTCTCCCTCTTTCTCTCCCCTCCCACTCATGCACTCTCTCTTTCTCTCTCTCTAAAAAAAAAAGAAAAGAAAAGAAAGAACATGTTGTTTGTGGTACATATATTTGAAGAGGGGAGAGAAGACCAATTCAGTCTCCATTTATCTTCCTTTATCTTCCTGTTATGGGTTGCCATATAGCAGATCTCTTGTGCAGAATGCTACCATTTGAGTACTGTATCTGAAATAAATTTCTATTGTAGACTCTTGCTGAAGTGGGTTAGGGCAACATGGCCAGGAGGTCGTTAATTAACTTTAATGGTTCAACTCAGAGAGTAAGAAGCTTGAAAGAGCATCACTCCTAAACCTAAAACAAGAAAAAAGATGGACAAGTTGAAAATTAATTCTTTTTCTTGAAGCTGTCACAGAACTGAGGTCACAGAGCAACTAATTCCAAAGTAAGAGAGACTGGCACCTTCAGGGAGAAACTGGAGCTGAGCATTTGCTTATCTGGAGCAGATGCAAGTAAAAATCATATGAACCACTATATTAGTCATCTTGGATTTCAATAACAAAATGCCATAGACTGAGTGGTTTGAACAACAGAAATTTATTTTTATTTTCTCACAGTTCTGGAAGCTAGAAATCCAACATCAAGGTGCCAGCATGGCTGGGTTCTTGCAAAAAGCTGCCTTCTCACTTTATCCTTACATGGGAGGGAGAGACAGAGACAAAGAGAGAGAAAGAGATCTTTCATTCTTCATGGTCCTTTCTGGAGAAGGAATAATAGCCATTGCCAAAACATCCAGACCTAACTCCCCGATCTCCCTTATGGAACAAAATCTTTAAACATCAGGGGGAAAAGCATAAAAACTGGCCAGAGAGCACTGGTAGAAACACACTGCATCTAAGAGACAGAAACAAGAGGGATGCGGGCCAAGAAGCTCTACCCCTGGGAGCAGGGAAAGGACTCAGTCCAATACCACATCTACAGAAGGTACGGAACACCGGTGAAGACCATACCCCTAAAACCTAAGTTCTCAGTGCCTGCCTAAAACTGAGGCTTAATCAGAACATCAGATATTGCTCTACTATCTCTCTTCCCATGCATCCAAGTAAAAATGACAGTGAAATATAGGTGAGAGAGCTTCAAAAAGAGAGACTCTCAGGGGAATAGTGCAATAGATAAGACAGAAAGCCAAGCAAAGAGACCACTATAACCTTAATATTAAAACTGAATTTTTCAAGGAAATAAAATTTATGGTCTAATCTCTTTCATGAACAAACTTAAATATATAAATGATAAAGTATATATGTATGTATATGCAAACTGAAGCCAGTATTGTGTAAATAGACTATTATATCATAACAAAATTGATTACATTTCAGGAATTCAAAGATAGCCTATCATTTGAAAAATCAATGTAATTTCTCACATTAAAAGAATAAAAGAAAAAAAAACATATAATTCTCGTAATAGATGAAGAAGAGAAAATCTGGTAAAATTCCAAACCTCTTAGCAAACTAAAATTAGAATAAAATTACCTTAATCTGATAAAGTATATCTAAAAAAAAATTTGTAACAAACATCATCTTTAATGGTGAAATGTTGGAAATCTCCCTCTGAGATCTACATCAAAATAAGAAGGCCCTCTAGCACCATTTTTATTTAACAGTATATTTAAATCTTAACCAAAGCAAATAGGACAAGATAAAGAAATAAAAGTTATAATATGGGAAAGAAGAAATAAAACTCTCATTATTTACAGATGACATTATTGTATTAATAAAAAATCCCAAAGAAGTTACAGATTAATGGTTAGAATTAAGTGGATTTAGCAAGACTCCTGGATATTAGAGTAACACACACACAAAAATGAACAACACATCAATATATCAGTAGTAAACAACTAGAAAATAAAAAATGTTTAGTAATACCAATAGCATCAGTATCAAAAATATCAAAAACCTAGGAACAAGTCTCATGAAAGATGCACAAATTCCTGCACAGGAAACTGCAAACAATTACTGAAGGAAATTAAGAAAGACCTAAATAGGCCTGGATTTCTGGGAAGACGCTGGAATAGAAGGATCCTAAGCTCCCCCCATCCCACAGACACACCTAGATAACAGCCACATTAGTGAAACCAACCCAGAAAATACCCAAAGACTAGCAGAACAGATTTCCACAGTTAATTGTAGAGAGGAAGCCACACAGCAAAGGGTAGCAGGGGTGGAGATGCGGTCAGAACCAAACTCCTGGAGAGACTAACCACAAACAGGAGGGATACCACAAGTACAGAGAAGGGAGAGGAGTAGACCCTATGCCAGGCACCCCAGACATGGGGGACCTACACTGGGAAGATGAGTGTCTTAGCATTTGGCTTTTAAAACAAGTGGGTCTTAACTTCAGGAGGTTTTACAATCAGTAGGGCTTAACTCTGGGTACTTTAAAAATCAGGAGGCTTCACTCTAGGAGAACCAGGGGGTGACAGGAAACTGCGTCCATGCTCTTAACAAGGCAGCATAACAAATAACCCTGCCAGAGATATTGTATAGAAACAGAAGTTTAAAAAGTGCCTGGATATACGAGAAGATTTATTTATTAATTTCAGAACATGTCCTGCAGGGGCAGGAACCTTTAGGAAACTTCTCTAAAAAAAAATAGAGTTATTAGCATATCTCTCCCCTACCCCCAGCCTAGATAGTGGGACACTTGCAGGAACTAGTATGAATACCCTCCACCTACCTTGCTAACACTGCATTCTCTGTACTCACATTCTCCTGCAGATCCAACCACTCATCTGGAGTGAGTCCCTCCAAAGGGGCTCCTGCCATGGCACATTCTACAAGCAGTCCCAGTAGGGGCCAGTACTACTCCAAAGAAACCCTTGCCAGTATGAAGGCTAAAGCATAAAAGCAGTAAAATCCATTATATCTATAAAAATCAGTCAAGGGATTCACAAAATTAAAAGATGTAAAGTGTAATATCATATACATAAAACATGGTGGGGGAAAATACAATGCTTTTAGAATGGGTATGAAACTGGAAATATTCACAAGAAAAAATCTGGAAAGAACACAAATACATGGTTAAATAACATGCTACTAAACAATGAATAGGCCAACCAAAGGATCAGAGAGGAAATGAAAAATATATAGAGACAAATGAAAATGAAAACACAATGATCCAAAAATTTGGGGATGCAGCAAAAGCTATTCTAAGAAGGAAGATTATAACAATACAGGCTTACATCAAGAAGAAAAATCTCAAAAGAACAACCTAACTTTACACCTAAAGGAGCTAGAAAAGGAAGAACAAACAAGCCAAAAGCCAGTAGAAGAAAGGAAATAATAGAGGTTAGAGCAGTAACAAATGAAATAGAGACTAAAAAAAAAACCAATAGAATTGATCAATGAAATCAGAAGTTGGTTCTTTGAAAAGATCAACAAAATTGATAAACCTTTAGCCAGGTGCATTACAAAAAAAGAAAGGACAAAAATAAATAAAATCAGAAATGAAGGAAGAGAGATAACAAATGACACCACAGAAATACAAAACATTATGAGAATATTATGAAAAATTATATGCAAACAAACTGGACAACCTAGAAGAATGGATAAGTTCCTAGAAACATATAACCTTCTAAAACAGAAACAAGAAGAAATAGAAAATTGAACAGACTGATTACTAGAAATGAAATTTAATTAGCAGTCAAAAAATTCCCAACAAACAAAACTCCAGGACCAGATAGCTTGACAGATGAGTACTATCAAACATTTAAAGAAGAGGTAATACTTATTATTGTCAAACTATTCCAAAAAAATATAAGAGGAAGGAAAACATCCAAATTCATTCTATGAGGCCAGCATTACCCTGATACCAAAACCAGATAAAGACACTACAAAAAAAAAAAAAAGAAAGAAAGAAAGACAGAAAGAAAACTATAGGCCAATATCTCTGATGAATATAAATGCAAAAATCCTCAACAAAATATTAGCAAACTGAGTCCAACAATACATTGTAAGAAATAATTCACCACAATCAAGTGGTATTTATTCCAGGGATGCAAGAGTGGTTCAATATTCACAAATAAGTCAATGTGATACCTTCCTTTAACAAGAGGAAGGATAAAAGCCATAGGATCATTTCAATAGATGCAGAAAAAGCATTTGACAAAGTACAACATCCATTCATGAAAAAAACCCTCAACAAAGTAGGTTTAGATGGAACATACATCAATATAATAAAGACCATATGTGAAAATCTCATAGCTAACATCATACTTAATGGTGAAAAACTGAGAGCATTTCTTCTAAGATCAGGAACAAGGATTTCAACTCTCACCACTTTTATTCAACACTGTACTGGAAGTCCTAGCCACAGGAATCAGACAACAAAAAGAAATGAAAGACATCCAAATTAGTAAG
This sequence comes from Neomonachus schauinslandi, assembly GCF_002201575.2. Classification (NCBI taxonomy): domain Eukaryota; kingdom Metazoa; phylum Chordata; class Mammalia; order Carnivora; family Phocidae; genus Neomonachus; species Neomonachus schauinslandi. Next base: position 127,003,468 of record NC_058406.1, on the reverse strand, counting down.
GAAGAAGTAAAATTGTCCACTATTTGCTGATGACATGATACTATATAGCAAAAACTCTAAAGACTAGACCAAAAAAATTACTAAAACTGAAAAATGAATTCAGTAAAGTCATAGGATACAAAATTAATATACAGAAATTTGTTACATTTCTATACACTAATAATGAAGTAGCAGAAAGTGAAATTAAGAAAACAATCCCACTTACAATTGCACCAAAAATAATAAAATACCTAGTAATAAACTTAAGCAAAAGGTGAAAGATCTGTACTCTGAGAACTATAAAACATTGATGAAAGAAACTGAAGATGATACAAATAAATGGAAAGATATTCCATTCTCATGGATTGGAAGAATAAATATTGTTAAAAAGGTCCATACTACCAAAAACAATCTACAGATTTAATGCAATCCCTATCAAAATACCAACATTTTTCACAAAACTAGAATAATACTAAAATTTGTATGCAACCACAAAAGACCCCAAATAACAAAAGCAATCTTAAGAAAAACAAAGCTGGAGATATCAAATCCTAGATTTCAAGATGTACTACAAAGCTGTAGTAATCAAAACAGTATGGTACTGGCACAAAAAAATAGACACTTAGATCAATGGAACAGAATAGAGAGTCCAGAAATAACCTCACACTTTTATGGTTAATGCATCTATGACAAAGGAAGCATAATATACAATGGGAAAATGGCAATCTCTTCAATAAGTGGTGCTGGGGAAACTGGACAGCTACAGGCAAAAAAGTGAAAGTGGACCACTTTCTTACATATACATGCAAAAATAAACTTAAAATGGATTAAAGACCTACATGTGAGACCTGAAACCATAATAGTCCTAGAAGAAAACATAGGCAGTAACTTCTTTGACATCAGCCACAGAAACATTTTTCTAGATGTCTCCTCTGGCAAGGAAAAAAAAAAGCAAAATTAAACTCTTCAGACTGCACAAAAATAAAGCTTTTGCACAGCAAAGGAAAACACCAACAAAACAAAAAGGCTATCTACTGAATGGGAGAAGATGTGGGCAAATGATATATACAATAGAAGTTAATATCCAAAATATATAAATAACTTACACAACTCAACATGGTAAAGATAAAAATAAATAATCTGGTTAAAAATGGGCAGAAGACCTGAATAGCCATTTCTCTAAAAAAGACATACAGATGGCTGAAAGACATATGAAAAGATGCTCAACATCACTAATCATCAGGGAAATGCAAACTGAAAGCACAATGAGATATTAATTTATGCCTGTTGGAATGGCTAAAATTAAAACACACACACACACACACACACAAGAAAAACAAGTGTTGGTAAGGATGTGGAGAAAAAGGAAACTTCATACATGATCGGTGTGAATGCAAATTGGTGCCATCACTGTAGCAAACAGTATAAAAATTTCTCAAAACCTTAAACATAGAATTATCATATGATCCAGTAAATCCTACCACTTGGTATTTACCCAAAGAAAACAATAACACTAATGAAAAAAGATATGGACCCTTATATTTATTGCAACATTATTTACATTAGCCAAGGCGTGGAAGCAACCCAAGTGCCTATTCATAGATCAGTGGATAAAGAAGATGTGGTGATAGATGATGGATAGATAGATAGATAGATAGATAGATAGATAGATAGATAATAGAAAGATTATAGATAGATGATAGATAAAATGATTGATAGATGATAGATAGAAAGATAGAAAGATAGATAGATAGATGATAGATAGATGATAGAAAGATAGATAGATAGAGATAGATAGATAGATAATGGAATATTACTCAGCCATAAAAAAGAATAAAATATTCCCATTTGCAACAACATGGATCAACCTAGAGGGTATAATGCTAAGTAAAATAAGATAGAGAAAGACAAATACCATATGATTTCACTCATATGTGGAATTTAAGAAACAAAAATGAACAACAAAAAAAAGAGAACAAACAAAAAAACAGACTTAAATACAGAGAACAAACTGGTGGTTGCCAGAGGGCAGATGGGTGAAAGGATAAGTGAACGAGATAAAGGGGATTAAGAGTACATTTATCTTGATGAGCCTTGAGAAATGTATAGGATTGCTGAATCATTATACTGTGTACCTGAAACTAATATAACACTGAAAGTGAATTATACGTGAATTAAAAAAGAAAGAAGAAAGAAAATAAGAAAAAGAGAAAGAAAGAAAGGAAGAAAGAAAGAAAGAGAGAGAGAGAGAGAAAGAGAAAGAAAGGGGGGAGGGAGTGGGGAAAGATGGCGGAGGAGTAGGGGACCCTATTTCAACTGGTCCCCGGAATTGAGCTGGATATCTACCAGACCACTCTGAGCACCCACGAAACCAGCCTGAGATGTAAGAAGATCTGGATCTCTACGAACAGAATATCGCAGGCGGTTGGTTGTGAGGTACGACGCGGAGAGCTGTGATTCTGCGGGCAGATATCGGAGGATAAACGGCAGCGGGAGGGTGCCTGGCCATGGGGATCCTACACGGCTGGTGAGTGACAGCCTCACATGCTGCGGACAGGGCACAGACTCGCAGACTGGTAGCGCCGGGAAAGAACTTTAGGGCAGCCCCTGGGGTGGAAAACCAGACTGGCGGGGTCCCGCGCAGGCGAACCGCAGCCCCCCCGGACAGAAACCGGAGCGACGGTCGCGCACACACGAACTGCAGCCTCCGGGATGGAAACCGGTGCACCTGAGTCGCGCCAGTGAACTGCAACCCCCGGGGGTGGAAACCCCAAGCAGTGGAGCCACACACGAACTGCAGTCCCCGGGACAGGACCCCAAGCAGCGGAGTCGCGCAGGCGCGAATTGGGAGCGGCTGGCAGTTTTAGAAGCAGAAAGGGCAGAGACGTGCCCCGACCTGGACGCAGGACTGGGAGCGCTGCGGAGGGGCGCACAACCCAGGACGCTGCAGTTTATAGCAGCACGGACAGAAACAGAGACAGTGTGGCCTGGAGAGCAGGCTGTGGTCTCTGCTCTGAGGCAGAGGGTTGGAAACGGTCTCTTCTGCTCTGACTTGCGGAAGAGACGCGGAAAGCCGCCAGGGAAAGGTGCCAGAGAACAAAAGCCCCAAAGACTGATGCCCACTGAGGCCATCCCCCTCCACAGGGACACAGGGCAACTCCGCCCAAACAGGGTTGCCTGAGTAACAGCACGGCAGGCCCCTCCCACAGAAGACAGGGGGAAAACAAGAGGCCAGCAACCCTAAGGTCCCAAGAAAACAGGTGCATCTTGCTTGGGTTCTGGTCAATAATTTGGACTCTATACATTCCCTCAAACACCCATCAACAGAATGACTAGGAGGAGGAGCCCCCCAAAACAGAAAAGACTCAGAGATTATGACTTATGCTGCAGATTTACAAATGGATGCAGATATAACCAAGATGTCAGAGATGGAATTCAGGCTAGCAATTGTGAAGACAATGGCTAGAATGGAGAAATCAATTAATGGCAACATAGAGTCTCTAAGGGCAGAAATAAAAGGGGAATTGGCAGAACTTAAAAATGCTATCAATGAGATCCAATCCAATCTAGATAATCTAACAGCTAGGGTAACTGAGACAGAAGAGAGAATAAGCGATCTGGAAGACAGTATAATGGATAAAAAGGGAAAAGAGGAGGCCAGGGAAAAACAACTCAGAATCCATGAAAATAGAATCAGAGAAATAAGTGACACCATGAGGCATTCCAATGTCAGAATAATTGGAATCCCGGAGGGAGTGGAGAGAGAGAAAGGGCTAGAAGATGTATTTGAGCAAATCGTAGCTGAGAACTTCCCTAATCTGGGGAATGAAACAAACATTTGAGTCCTAGAGGTAGAGAGGATCCCTCCTAAGATCAAGGAAAACAGGCCAACACCCCGGCATGTAATAGTAAAACTTGCAAATCTTAGAACCAAAGAAACCATCTTAAGGGCAGTTAGGGGGAAGAGATTCCTTACATACAGAGGGAGGAACATCAGAATAACGTCAGACCTATCCACAGAGACCTGGTAAGCCAGAAAGGCCTGGCAAGATATATTCAGGGTACTAAATGAGAAGAACATGCAGCCAAGAATACTTTATCCGGCAAGGCTTTCATTTAGAATGGATGGAGAGATGCAGAGCTTCCACGACCGGCAGAAGTTGAAAGAATATGTGACCACTAAGCCGGCCCTGCAAGAAATATTAAGGGGGGTTCTATAAAAGGAGAAAGACCCCAAGAGTGATCTACAACAGAAATTTACAGGGACAATCTATAAAAACAACGTCTTCACAGGCAACATGATGACAATTAATTCATATCTTTCAATAATCACTCTCAACATGAATGGCCTAAACGCTCCCATAAAACGGCACAGGGTTGCAGATAAAAAGACAGGACCCATCCATATGCTGTCTACAAGAGACTCATTTTGAGTCTCTCCCATTTTGAGTATCTCCCTAAAGATACATCCAGACTGAAAGTGAAGGGATGGAAATCTATCTTCAATGCCAGCGGACCTCAAAAGAAAGCTGGGGTAGCAATTCTTATATCAGACAAATTAGATTTTAAACTAAAGTCTGTAATAAGAGACACAGAAGGACACTATAGCATTCTTAAAGGGTCTATCCCACAAGAAGATCTAACAATTGTAAATATCTATGCCCCCAACATGGGAGCAGCCATCTACATAAGCCAACTGTTAACCAAAATAAAGAGTCATATTGATAACAATACGTTAATTGTAGGAGACCTCAATACTCCACTCTCAGCAATAGACAGATCATCTAAGCAGAAAATCAACAAGGAAACAAGAGCTTTGAATGACACATTGGACCAGATGGACCTCATAGATATTTACAGAACATTCCACCCTAATACAACAGAATACTCATTCTTCTCAAGCTCACATGGAACTTTCTCCAGAATAGACCATATACTGAGTCATAAATCAGGTCTCAACTGATACCAAAAGATTGAGATTATTCCCTGCATATTCTCAGACCACAATGCTCTAAAACTGGAACTCAATCACAAAAAAAAAAAAATTTGGCAGAAATTCAAACACTTGGAAGCTAAAGACCACTCTGCTCAAGAATGTTTGGGTCAACCAAGAAATCAAAGAAGAACTTAAACAATTCATGGAAATCAATGAGAATGAAAACACATCGGTCCAAAACCTATGGGATACTGCAAAGGCGGTCCTAAGGGGGAAATACATAGCCATCCAAGCCTCACTCAAAAAAATAGAAAAATCCCGAATTCACCAACTAACTCTACACCTCAAAGAACTAGAGAAAAAGCAACAAACGACGCCTAAGCCATGCATTAGAAGAGAAATAATTAAAATTAGAGCAGAAATCAATGAATTAGAAACCAGAAACACAGTAGATCAGATCAATGAAACTAGAAGTTGGTTCTTTGAAAGAATTAATAAGATTGATAAACCACTGGCCAGACTTATCCAAAAGAAGAGAGAAAGGACCCAAATTAATAAAATTATGAATGAAAGGGGAGAGATCACGACTAACACCAAGGAAATAGAAACAATTATTAGAAATTATTATCAACAACTATATGCCAATAAACTGAGCAATCTGGATGAAATGGAGGCCTTCCTGGAAACCTATAAGCTGCCAAGCTGAAACAGGAAGAAATTGACAACCTGAATAGGCCAATAACCAGTAATGAGATTGAAGCAGTGATCAAAAACCTCCCAAAAAACAAGAGTCCAGGGCCTGATGGATTCCCTGGGGAATTCTATCAAACATTCAAAGAAGAAATAATACCTATTCTACTGAAGCTATTTCAAAAAATAGAAACAGAAGGAAAACTTCCAACCTCATTCTATGAGGCCAGCATTACCTTAATCCCCAAACCAGGCAAAGACCCCAGCAAAAAGGAGAATTTCAGACCGATACCCCTGATGAATATGGATTCCAAAATCCTCAACAAAATCCTAGCTAATAGGATCCAACAATACATTAAAAGGATCATCCACCAGGACTAAATGGGATTTATCCCCAGGATGCAAGGGTGGTTCAACATTTGCAAATCAATCAGTGTGATAGAACACATTAATAAGAGGAGGGAGAAGAACCATATGGTCCTCTCAATTGATGCAGAAAAAGCATTTGACAAAATACAACATCCTTTCCTGATTAAAACTCTCCAGAGTATAGGGATAGAGGGAACATTCCTCAAGCTCATAAAATCCATCTATGAAAAACCCACAGCAAATATCATCCTCAGTGGGGAAAAGCTGAGAGCCTTTCCCTTAAGATCAGGAACACGTCAAGAGTGCCCACTCTCACCACTGTTGTTCACCATAGTACTAGAAGTTCTAGCAACAGCAATCAGACAACAAAAAGAAATAAAAGGTATTCAAATTGGCAAAGAAGAAGTCAAACTCTCTCTTTTCGCAGACGACATGATACTTTATGTGGGGAACCCAAAAGACTCCACCCCCAAATTACTAGAACTCATCCAGCAATTCAGTAATGTGGCAGGATACAAAATCAATGCACAGAAATCAGTTGCTTTCTTATACACTAACAACGCAACTGCAGAAAGAGAAATTAAAGAAACGATTCCATTTACAATAGCACCAAAAACCATAAGATACCTCAGAATAAACCGAACCAAAGAGGTAAAGGATCTATACTCTAGGAACTACAAAACACTCATGAAAGAAATTGAAGAAGACACAAAAAGATGGAAAAATATTCCATGCTCATGGATCGGAAGAATAAGCATTGTTAAAATGTTTATGCTACCCAGAGCAATCTATACCTTCAATGCCATCCCGACCAAAATTCCAATGACATTTTTCAAAGTGCTGGAACAAACAATCCTAAAATTTGTATGGAATCAGAAAAGACCCCGAATCGCCAAGGAGATGTTGAAAAAGAAAAACAAAGCTGGGGGCATCACGTTGCCCGATTTAAAGCTCTATTACAAATCAGTGATCACCAAGACATCATGGTACTGACACAAAAACAGACATACAGACCAATGGAACAGAATAGAGAACCCAGATATGGACCCTCATCTCTATGGTCAAATAATCTTTGACAAAGCAGGAAAAAACATGCAATGGAAAAAAGACAGTCTCTTCAATAAATGGTGCTGGGAAAATTGGACAGCCACATGAAGAACAATGAAACTTGACCATTCTCTAACACCATTCACAAAGATAAACTCAGAGTGGATGAAAGACCTCAATGTGAGACAGGAATCCATCAAAATCCTAGAGGAGAACATAGGCAGTAACCTCTTTGACATCGGCCACAGCAACTTCTTTCAAGATACATCTCCAAAAGCTAGTAAAACAAAACCAAAAAGAACTTTTGGGACTTCATCAAGATAAAAAGCTTCTGCACAGCAAAGGAAACAGTCAACAGAACAAAGAGGCAACCCATGGAATGGGAGAAGATTTTTGCAAATGACACTACAGATAAAGGGCTGGTATCCAAAATCTATAAAGAACTTCTCAAACTCAACACCCAAAAAACAAATAATCAAGTCAAAAAATGGGCAGAAGAGATGAACAGACACTTCTCTGAAGAAGACATACAAATGGCTAACAGACACATGAAAAAATGTTCATCATCATTAGCCATCAGGGAAATCCAAATCAAAACCACACTGAGATACCACCTTACACCAGTTAGAATGGCAAAAATGGACAGGGAAAGAAACAACAAATGTTGGAGAGGTTGTGGAGAAAGCAGAACCCTCTTACACTGTTGGTGGGAATGCAAGTTGGTACAGCCACTTTGGAAAACAGTATGGAAGTTCCTCAAAAAGTTAAAAATAGAACTACCCTATGACCCAGCAATTGCACTACTGGGTATTTACCCCAAAGACACAGATGTAGTGAAAAGAAGGGCCATATGCACCCCAATGTTCATAGCAGCAATGTCTGCAATAGCCAAACTGTGGAAAGAGGCGAGATGCCCTTCAACAGATGAATGGATAAAGAAGATGTGGTCCATATATACAATGGAATATTACTCAGCCATCAGAAAAGATGAATACCCAACTTTTACATCAACATGGATGGGACTGGAGGAGATTATGCTAAGTGAAATAAGTCAAGCAGAGAAAGTCAATTACCATATGGTTTCACTTATTTGTGGAACATAAGGAATAGCATGGAGGACATTAGGAGAAGGAAGGGAAAAATGGGGGGGGGAATTGGAGGGAGAGATGAACCATGAGAGACTATGGACCTGAGAAACAAACTGAGGGTTCTAGAGGGGAGGGGGGAGGGGGGATTGGTTAGCCTGGTGATGGGTATTAAGGAGGGCACGTACTGCATGGAACACTGGGTGTTATACGAAAACAATGGATCGTGGATCACTACATCAAAAACTAATGATGTATTGTATGGTGACTAACATAACATAATAAAATTAGAAACTAAAAAAAAAGAATGAAAGGGGGGAGGGAGGAGGGAGGGAGGGGGGGAAGAAAAATAAAGACCTAAATAAATTGAAGGATATATCCTGTTCATGGATTGGAAGACTCGATGTTATAAAAAAAAGGTTAGTTCTTCACAAATGTATCTATTGATTCAGTAAAATGCCAATTCAAAATCCAACAAGATATTTTGTGGAAATGATTCTAAAATTTTTATAGAAATGTTAAAAGCCAAGAATAGCCAAGATAATCTTGAAGAAGGAAAACAGAGGACTTACACTACCATATATCAAGTCTTATTATAAAGCTACAAGAATTAAAATAGAGTCATTTTTTAAGCCTACAGTACTCAGTATTTCCAGGCAGTCTCCCTTCCATGTTCAAAAAATAAATCAATGGAACAGAATAAAGAACACAGAAACAAACTCATACATACGTAATCACTTGATTTGTCTAAGATGGTTCTGTGGTGCAATAGAGAATGGATGGTGAATGATACTAAATCAATCAAGTATTCATTTGAAAATAAATGAATATCCCTACTTCACATTATACAAAAAAAAAAAAACCACTTCTAAATGGAATGTAGAATAATGTAAAAGGCGATAAAAATCAGTCTTCTAAAAGGTAGAACTAGAAAATACCTTCATGTCCTCAAGATAGGAAAACACTTTTTAAACTAGTTACAAAAGCGGGCGCCTGGGTGGCTCAGTCATTAAGCGTCTGCCTTTGGCTCAGGTCATGATCCTGGGGTCCTGGGATCGAGTCCCGCATCGGGCTCCCTGCTCGGCAGGAAGCCTGCCTCTCCCTCTCCCACTCCCCCTGCTTGTGTTCCTGCTCTCGCTATCTCTCTCTCTGTCAAATAAATAAATAAAATCTTTTAAAAATAATTTAAAAAAAAATAAAATAAAATAAACTAGTTACAAAAACAGTAACCATGAGGGAAAAGATTTATAAATTGGACTTAATTGAAATTAGGGATTTCTTTTTATTAAAAGACACCATTAAGAGAGTAAAAAGGCAAGCCAGTGAATGGGAGAAGACATTTGTAATACATGTATCCAACAAAAGATGTATATTCCTAATATAGAAAGAGTTCCTACAAATCAATAGAAGAAAAATAAACTATCTAATAGAAAAGTGGGCAAAATATTTGTGTGATCTACTTCATAAAATAGGATATCCAAATGGCCAATAAACCTCATAAGTCAAAAGGGAAATAACCTGGCCAATAAACCTCAGAAGTCAAAAGGGGAACAAAAATCAAAGCCACAATGAGATACCAGCCCAACAGATACCACACATCAGATCTAAAATTAAAAACTGACAATGCAGGGGCAACCTGGGTGGCTCAGTAGGTTAAGTGTCTGATTTTTTATTTTGGCTCAGAATCTCAGGATTGTGAGCTCAAGCCCTGCATCAGGCTCTGCATTGGGCATGAAGCCTGCTTAAGATTCTCTCTTCCCCTCTTTCTCCCCCTCCCCACAATCCCCGTCTCCCTCACTAAAAAAACAAACAAACAAACAAACAAAAAGACTGACAATGTAAATATTAAGAAGTATCCAAAACAACTGGAATTCACATATATTACTAGCTTATTTTCTCTCCCTGTTCTATACATTCTCCCTGGGTGATTTCATTCATGTCTGTGGTTTCAACTACCATTAATATGATGACAATCTCTAATTTTTTCAGTCTGAACTCCAAACAAGAATATCCAATTGCCTGTTGAAAATGTTCATTAAATTAGGCTTTGAGAGGGGTACCTGGTTGGCTCAGTTGGTTAAGTGTCTGCCTTCAGCTCAGGTCATGAACCCAGGACCCTGGGATGGAGCCCCATGTCAGGCTCCCTGCTTAGTGGGGAGTCTGCTTCTCCCTCTCCCTATGCCACTCCCCCTGCTTGTGCACTCACTCTCTTGATCTCTCTCTCTCTCTTTTTTTTAAAGATTTTATTTATTTATTTGGGAGAGAGAATGAGATAGAGAGAGCACGAGAAGGGGGAGGGTCAGAGGGAGAAGCAGGCTCCCCGCTGAGCAGGGAGCCTGATGCGGGACTCGATCCCAGGACTCCAGGGTCATGACCTGAGCCGAAGGCAGTGGCTTAACCAACTGAGCCACCCAGGCGCCCATTGATCTCTCTCTCTTAAATAAATAAAATCTTTTAAAAAATTATCCCTTGAGAACCCAGATTCAAGATGTCAAAAATCGAACTCCTTAACTTTTACCCCAAGTCTATTCTTCCTCCAGTATTTCCTATCTCCATGAATTGTTATAACAAGTCAACCATGGCAGACACTTGATTCCACTACTTTCAGTGTCCACATCCAGAAGACTTTAAAATGCTATTGATTGCATGCCCATATTATCTCAAAATTTTGCCCCTCCTTTTTTTTTAAATTTTTTTATTGTTATGTTAATCCCCATACATTACATCATTAGTTTTAGATGTAGTGTTCCATGATTCATTGTTTGTGCGTAACACCCAGTGCTTCATGCAGAACGTGCCCTCTTTAATACCCATCACCAGGCTAACCCATCCTCCCACCCCCCTCCCCTCTAGAACCCTCAGTTTGTTTTTCAGAGTCCATTGTCTCTCATGGTTCATCTACCCCTCCGATTTCCCCCCCTTCATTCTTCCCCTCCTGCTATCTTCTTCTTTTTTTTTTTCTTAACATATATTGCATTATTTGTTTCAGAGATACAGATCTGAGATTCAACAGTCTTGCACAATTCACAGCACTTACCAGAGCACATACCCTCCCCAGTGTCTATCACCCAGTCACCCCATCCCTCCCACCCCACCCCCCGCTCCAGCAACCCTCAGTTTGTTTCCTGAGATTAAGAATTCCTCATATCAGTGAGGTCATATGATACATGTCTTTCTCTGTTTGACTTACTTCAGTCAGCATAATACCCTCCACTTCCATCCATGTCGTTGCAAATGGCAAGATCTCATCCCTTTTGATGGCTGCATGATATTCCATTGTATATATATACCACATCTTCTTTATCCATTCATCTGTTGATGGACATCTTTTGCCCCTCCTTTTATCCCCATCAGAACCAGCTTGGTCTAGTCTTCATGTAGTGTGGCTGTAGTTCTCCCTTCCTTTAGTCTTGCCATTCACATATTCATATTTCACACTGCTTTCAGCGATGTTATAAAACCATAAGCTAAAAACACAGCCATTTTGAACCATATACAATTTTCTTTCTGCCTCTTCTAACATATATGTTTTCCCATGTGCTGCTCGCTTTGCCTTGAACATGCTTTTCCTCCATCTGAGTCTCTTACTAATTCACACCCATCTTTCAAGTATTGACTTAGGTTCAACTCCTCCTTCAGGCTTCCCTGGCCTCTGATGTAGATGTTAGCCCTCTGCATGCCCTTACTCTCTCATATATATCTTCACTTCTCTCATAGCATTTATCTTACTGTGCGGTCACAATTGGCCTATTTTCTGTCTTCTCAACTAAAATTTTCTAACTTTACTCAAGTCTCTATCTTTAAAAATCTTCCTTGGCTATGCTACCTAAAACAGCACTCAACAAGCCCCTACTCCCCAACTTTATCACTCTCTATTCTTTTACTCTGCTTTACTTTTTCTAATGGTATTAATAACCACCCAACAAAGTATTATCTATTCATTTGCTCATGTTTAGTTTCAGATTTCCCACATACACTCCATGACAGCAATGTGTCTTATTTCACCACTGTATTTCCATAACTTAGAAGAGTCCGTGACACATAAGTCCTAGATAACTATGTGATAGACAGAAGTATGTATCCTTTGTATGTAAAATTTCCAACTTTTACATCATTGAATCCTCAGCACTCAGAACTAGTGTTACTGGCACAAAGTATATATCTAATAAACATTTGATGAATTAACAGAGAGATGGCCCTAAAAACTGCTCTAACAAAAAGATATGTTAAATATGTATTATCTCATATATGAGGTGTGTGGTTTGTCTGTAAGTTATATAAATAAGGGATGTGTTAAAAATTACTTAATACCAAGAAAAACAACCTTGTATTAGGAAATAAATAATGATGGCTAGCACCTTTGTTTAAAAATCAGGTAATTTGGGCTTTATGGTAGGCATAATTCTAAAGATGTCCCCCAAGATTCCCATTCCCTGGCTATTCAATCACATACTATTCAAGGCACTGCTCTGAAAAGACACTGCAGGTGTTACTTCAAGAAGCAAGAAAAATCTCAAATAAACAACCTAACCTTACAAAAAAAGCTAGAAAAAAACAACAAATGAAACCTAAAGGCAGCAGAAGGAAGGAAATAATAAAGATCAGAGCAGAAATAAATGATATAGAAACTAAAAAACAGAACAGATTGATGAAACCAGGAGCTGGTTCTTTGAAAAAAACAATAAAATGTATAAACTTCTAGCCAGACTTATCAAAAAGAAAAGAGGAAGGACCTAAATAAATAAAATCACAAATGAGAGAGGAGAAATAACAACCAATGTCACAGAGATACAAACCATGAAAACATAAATATGAAAATACAAAATATGAAAAATATATGCCGACAAATTGGACAACCTGGAAGAAATGGACAAATTCCTAGACATGTGTACACTACCAAAACTATGACAAGGACTTCACAGGCAACATGGTGGCAATAAAATCATACCTTTCAATAATCACTCTCAATGTGAATGGTCTAAATGCTCCCATGAAACAGCACAGGGTTGCAGATTGGATAAAAAGACATGACCCATCCATATGCTGTCTACAAGAGACTCATTTTGAAAATAATGACACCTCCAGACTGAAAGTGAGGGGATGGAAAACCATTTTTCATGCCAAAGGACCTCAGAAGAAAGCTGGGGTAGCAATTCTCATATCAGACAAATTAGATTTTAAGCTAAAAACTGTAGTAAGAGATACAGAAGGACACTATATCATTCTTAAAGGGTCTATCCAACAAGAAGATCTAACAATTGTAAACATCTATGCCCCCAACATGGGAGCAGCCAACTACATAAGCCAACTATTAACCAAAATAAAGAAACATATTGATAATAATACTTTAATAGTAGGCAACCTCAACACTCCACTCTCAGCAATAGACAGATCATCTAAGCAGAAGATAAACAAAGAAACAAGAGCTTTGAATGACACACTGGACCAGATGGACCTCATAGATATATACAGAACATTCCACCCTAAAACAATAGAATACTCATTCCTCTCAAATGCACATGGAACTTTCTCCAGAATACACCACATACTGGGTCACAAATCAGGTCTCCACCAATACCAAAAGAATGAGATTATCCCCTGCATATTCTCAGACCACAGTGCTTTGAAACAGGAACTCAATCACAAGAAAAAAATTGGAAGGAATTCAAACACTTGGAAGCTAAAGACCATCTTGCTTAAGAATGTTTGGGTCAACCAGGAAATTAAAGAAGAAATTAAACAATTCATGGAAACCAATGAGAATGAAAACACATCAGTCCAAAACTTACGGGATACTGCAAAGGCAGTCGTAAGGGGAAAATACATAGCCATCCAAGCCCCACTCAAAAAAATAGAAAAATCCCAAGTACGCAAGCTAATTTTACACCTTAAAGAACTGGAGAAAGAACAACAAATAAAGCCTAAGCCAAGCAGGAGAAGAGAAATAATTAAGATTAGAGCAGAGATCAATGAATTAGAAACCAGAAATACAGTAGAGCAGATCAGCAAATCTAGAAGCTGGTTCTTTGAAAGAACTAATAAGATCAATAGGTCACTGGCCAGACTTATCCAAAAGAAAAGAGAAAGGACCCAAATCAATAAAATTATGAATGAAAGAGGAGTGATCACGACTAACACCAAGGAAATAGAAACAATTATTAGAAATTATTATCAACAACTGTATGCCAATAAATTAAGCAACCTGGAAGAAATGGATGCCTTCCGGGAAACCTATAAACTACCAAGACTGAAACAGGAAGAAACTAACAATCTGAATAGACCAATAACCAGTAAGGAAATTGAAGCAGTGATCAAAAACCTCCCAAAAAACAAGAGTCCAGGGCCTGACAGATTCCCAGGGGAATTCGACCAAACATTTAAAGAAGAAATAAATACCTACTCTCCTGAAGCTGTTTCAAAAAATAGAAATAGAAGGAAAATTTCCAAAATCGTTCTATGAAGCCAGCATTACCTTGATCCCAAAACCAGGCAAAGACCCCATCAAAAAGGAGAATTACAGACCAATATCCCTGATGAATATGGATGCCAAAATTCTCAACAAGATCCTAGCCAATAGGAACCAACAGTACATTAAAAGGATTATCCATCACGACAAGGTGGGATTTATTCCCGGGATGCAAGGGCGGTTCACCATTCACAAATCAATCAATGTGATAGAACACATTAATAAGAGGAGAGACAAGAACCATATGATCCTCTCAACTGATGCAGGAAAAGCATTTGACAAAATACAGCATCTTCCCTGATTAAAACTCTTCAGAGTGTAGGGATAGAAGGAATATTCCTCAAATTCATAAAAACCATCTATGAAAAACCCACAGTGAACATCATTCTCAATGGGGAAGAGCTGACGGGGCGCCTGGGTGGCTCAGTCGTTAAGCGTCTGCCTTAGTGTCATCCCAGAGTCCTGGGATCGAGCCCTGCATCGGGCTCCCTGCTCAGCAGGAAGCCTGCTTCTCCCTCTCCCACTCCCCCTGTTCATATTCCCTTTCTCGCTCTCTTTCTGTGTGTCAAATAAATAAAATCTTAAAAAAAAAATGGGGAAGAGCTGAGAGCTTTTCCCTTAAGATAAGGAACACAACAAGGATGCCCACTCTCACCACTATTGTTCGACATAGTACTAGAAGTCCTAGCATCAGCAATCAGACAACAAAAAGAAATAAAAGGTATTCAAATTGGCAAAAAAGAAGTCAAACTCTCTCTCTTCACAGATGACATAGCAATCAGACAACAAAAAGAAATAAAAGGTATTCAAATTGGCAAAAAAGAAGTCAAACTCTCTCTCTTCACAGATGACATAGCAATCAGACAACAAAAAGAAATAAAAGGTATTCAAATTGGCAAAAAAGAAGTCAAACTCTCTCTCTTCACAGATGACATAGCAATCAGACAACAAAAAGAAATAAAAGGTATTCAAATTGGCAAAAAAGAAGTCAAACTCTCTCTCTTCACAGATGACATAGCAATCAGACAACAAAAAGAAATAAAAGGTATTCAAATTGGCAAAAAAGAAGTCAAACTCTCTCTCTTCACAGATGACATAGCAATCAGACAACAAAAAGAAATAAAAGGTATTCAAATTGGCAAAAAAGAAGTCAAACTCTCTCTCTTCACAGATGACATAGCAATCAGACAACAAAAAGAAATAAAAGGTATTCAAATTGGCAAAAAAGAAGTCAAACTCTCTCTCTTCACAGATGACATAGCAATCAGACAACAAAAAGAAATAAAAGGTATTCAAATTGGCAAAAAAGAAGTCAAACTCTCTCTCTTCACAGATGACATGATGTTTTTGTGGAAAACCCAAAAGACTCCACTCCCAAATTACTAGAACTCATACTGCAATTCAGTAATGTGGCAGGATACAAAATCAATGCACAGAAATCAGTTGCTTTCCTATACACTAACAATGTAATTGTAGAAAGAGAAACCATTTACAATACCACCAAAACCATAAGATACCTTGGAATAAACCTCACCAAAGAGGTAAAGGATCTATACTCTAAAAAGTATAAAACACTTATGAAAGAAACTGAAGAAGACACAAAAAGATGGAAAAACCTTCCATGGTCATGGATTGGAAGAATAAACATTGTTAAAATGTCTATGCTGCCCAGGGAAATCTATACTTTCAACACCATCCCAATCAAAATACCAATGGCATTTTTCAAAGAGCTGGAACAAACAATCCTAAAATTTGTATGGAATTAGACAAGACCCTGAATCACCAAGGAAATGTTGAAAAAGAAAAACAAATCTGGGGGCATCGTGTTGCCTGATTTCAAGCTATATTACATTACAAAGTTGTGATCATCAAGACAGCATGGTACTGGCTCAAAAACAGACACATAGGTCAATGGAACAGAATAGAGAGCCCAGATATAGACCCTCAACTCTATGGTTAACTAATATTTGACAAAGCAGTAAAAAATATCCAATGGAAAAAAGACAGTCTCTTCAATAAATGGTGCTGGAAAAATTGGGCAGCTATACACAGAAGAATGAAACTCGACCATTCTCTTATACCATACACAAAGATAAACTCTAAATGGATGAAAGACCAATGTGAGATAGGAATCCATCAAAATCCTAGAGGAGAACATAGGCAGGAACCTCTTCAACATCGGCAACAGCAACTTCTTTCAAGACACATCTCCAAAGGCAAGAGAAACAAAAGTGAAAATGAACTTTTGGGACTTCATCAAGATAAAAAGCTTCTGCACAGCAAAGGAAACAGTCAACAGAACAAAGAGGCAACCCATGGAATGGGAGAAGATTTTTGCAAATGACATTACAGATAAAGGGCTGATATCTAAGATCTACAAAGAACTTATCAACCTCAACACCCAAAAAACAAATAATCAAGTCAAAAAATGGGCAGAAGACATGAACAGACACTTCTCCAAAGAAGACATACAAATGGCTAACAGACACATGAAAAAATGTTCAACATCATTAGCCATCAGGGAAATTCAAATCGAAACCACACTGAGATACCACCTTACACCAGTTAGAATGGCAAATATTAACAAGGCAGGAAACAACAAATGTTGGAGAGGTTGTGGAGAAAGCAGAACCCTCTTACACTGTTGGTGGGAATGCAAGTTGGTACAGCCACTTTGGAAAACAGTATGGAAGTTCCTCAAAAAGTTAAAAATAGAACTACCCTATGACCCAGCAATTGCGCTACTGGGTATTTACCCCAAAGACACAGATGTAGTGAAAAGAAGGGGCACATGCATCTCAATGTTCATGGCAACAATGTCCACGATAGCCAAACTGTGGAAGAAGCCAAGATGCCCTTCAACAGATGAATGGATAAAGAAGATGTGGTCCATATATACAATGGAATATTACTCAGCCATCAGAAAGGATGAATACCCATCATTTGCACTGACATGGATGGAACTGGAGGGGATTATGCTATGTGAAATAAATCAACCAGAGAAACACAATTATTATATAGTTTCACTTATTTGTGGAACATAAGGAATAGCATGGAAGACATTAGGAGAAGGAAGGGAGAAAATGAAGGGGGGAAATCGGAGGAGGAGATGAACTATGAGAGACTATGGACTCCGGGAAACAGACTGAGGATTTCAGAGGGGAGGGGGGTGGGGGGATGGACTGGCCTGGTGATGGGTATTAAGGAGGGCATGTATTGCAATGAGCACTTGGGTGTTATATGCAAACAATGAATCATGGAACACTACATCAAAAACTAATGAAATACTGTATGTGACTAACATAACATAATTAAAAAAATTAAAATTAAAAAATTAAATTTAATTTAAATTTAAATGTTATATATATATATATATATATATATATATATATATATATAATCACATGAGCCCTTAAGAAGAAGAGAGAAAGGCAGGAAAACAGAAGAGCTGCAACAGAAGAGATCAGTGAGTTTACCCTAGTTGCTGGTTTTGAAGATGAAAACAGAGAGCCACAAGCCAAAGAATATGGGTGGCCTCCAGAAGCTGTGCACAGCCTCTGGCAGATAGCTAGCAAGGAAACAGGCTCCTCAGTCCTACAACCACATAGCATTGAATTCTGCCAACAATTTGCATCAGCCTGAAGGCTGATTCTTTCTGAGAGCCACCAGATAAGAGCCCAGGGCTGCTGCCAGTTTTATTTCAGCCTCATGAAACTAAACAGAGAAGCCAACTGAGCCACCCAGACTTTTGGCCTACAGAACTGTGAGATAATAAACTTGTGTTGGTTTAAGCTACTAAATTTGTGGTAATTTATCATGGCAGCAGTAGAAAAGTAACAGGTTCATTTCCTATTCTCCCACCAGGTTGTAGGGACTCTGAACAAATTATTTCACATTTCTGTTTTAGTTTGGTATCAGGTTCTAACTAATAAATGGGCTTGAAGATAAATTAAGTAAAAAGAACTACTTGACAAATTAATTTTTTTAAGAATTGAGAACAATCTTAAAATTATTCTATTTGAATCTCCTTATTTTGCAGACTAGAAAATGGGGGTCCATATTCCTAATTAGTAAAAAAGCTGCAATTTGGGGCCAGTTCATAACTACCAGCCCAGTGTTCATTGACAACCTCATGTAACTGAGGCATTCGCAGATGACCGGTGGCAATATAAAGAAGCATCTGGGATGGTAGGGAGAAGGTCTGCAGCTGGCAGTAAGAAACCAGAAATTCCTTGGCTCCCTGACTTAGTAGTTAGGGGAAACCTGAGGATGTCATTCATTGCCTCAGAGCCTCAGTTCTCTTATCTGTACTATTGGAAAAATATTACCTGCCCTGCTTTCTTTACAGGGTTCAGATCAATAAGCAATTCTTGAGCACCTACTACATATTAAGTATTGCATTAAGTACTATGATATAAAGATAAACCTGGGTTCCTGATCTGAAATAATTTATTTATAAACAGATTATTTCAATGTTGTGTGATACATATTAGGCAAAAGTTAAACAAATGGGCCATGGGAATCCTGGGGAGGGTCATCTAATACAGACATCTAACCCAGACATGAAGACAGAGGAAATGAAGAATACTCCCGTATCTTGAAGAACAAGTAGATATGGTGCCAGCAAAAAAGGGCTTTCCAGGCAGGGGGACCAAGATGAGCCCAAATGTACCAACAAGAAATAGCACCATGTGAACTGCAAGTAGCCCTTTTTCCAAGAACCAAGAGTATGAAGAGAGAAGTTCACAGGCAAAAGCCAGATAATAAAAAACATTGTATGACTTGCTAGAGAATATGAACTTTGTCCTGTAGTCAGCAGAAGCCATTGGAAGGTTGGAAGCAAGAGGCAAAAAAAATATGGCAATGCAGAAGATGGATTAGTGAGCATGAAGGCTGAAAACATAGGTAGACACCATCACCACAGCGCAAGTGCAAGGTAATGAAGTCCTGAAATCGGAAAATGGTGGCAGAGGCTCAGAAGAGAACCATAAAATGAATCTTTAGAACAGGGGATTCTTAAACCCTGCTTTCTCCATAGAATTCCCCTGATCCCATGCAGACCTCCTGAATCAGAATCTCCAGGAGCAAGGCCAGGCACTTTTCTAAAAGTTACAGACAATTCTGATGAGCACCTCAGTTTCTGAGCTGTTCTAGAGCAGAGATTAACAAACTACAGCCATGGACCAAATCTGACCCACTGCCTGTTTTTATATAGTCCATGGGCTAAGATGGTTTTTACATTTTTAAATGGTTAAAAAAGTCAAGAAGAATATTACATGACACATGAAAATTATGTGAAATTCAAGTATCAGTGTCCATAAATTAAGTTTTATTGAACACTCATTTGTTCATATATTGTCAATGACTACTTTTGTACTATAATGGCAGAAGTGAGTAGTTGCAACAAGGATCATAAAGCCCAAAGACCCCAAAGCCTAAAATATTTACTATCTAGTCCTTTAGAGGAAAAATTGCTAAGTCCTGATCGAGAGCAGTCATTCTTACTCTTGGCTGCACATTGTAATCATCCGCATTTCCCAAGTCATATCTCTAGGGGTGCACCCCAGGCATCAGTATATTTTTTTAAGTGCCCTGGTGAGCTTTAACCTGCGCAGCCAGTGTTGAAAATGTTGAAAACAGCTGACTTAGAGAGTTATATTGATAGAACTTAGTGATTGTTTAGATGTGATTGGTAAAGGAAAGAAAGATTATATGGATTTAAAAACCAAGTTTTAGGATTGTTGTTATTATGAACGCCTTGAAGGCAAAGAATGAAATCTCCTTTCCATATCCCCAGTACCTAGTATTGAATCTGATGCAGTAAAAAGTGTTTACTAAGAATTTACTGTATGAATGCATGAACTAAGTACTCCTCATTGAAGCAGTCTCCATACAAAGTACTTGAGACATAGTTTATGTTCATTTCAGTTCCACAGAAAACTTTTGAAAAATAGGCCTTATCTACTTGCACAAAAATATAGGTTTCACTTTGACTGGACCTCCAGAGATTAGTAACGTTACAAAAAATTAAGAGAAAATTATAAATAAGTTATAAAACAATTGCCATTAAAAGTCAATTTTTAGTTACTCAACTTTCTGAAATCATAGTTTCCTTTTAACTCTGGCAGAAATTATTTTATAAATCTATTTTTAGCATTTAAGCTAATTCAAATAGTCAAATAGATGAGGTTATATCAGAGTATTATTTTTTTCTCTAAGGGTCTTTGCAAAACTTACAAAGCAAAGAATAAATATGATTTGAGATTTTAAAAAAATGATAAAGATCAAAACAAACTTAAGTTAGAGGTCATGTTTGAGTATAAGAAAAAGTAACAACCATTCACAAATTATTATTGTGGTGTCTAAAGTAGATCTAGATATCAATCATAGACAGTTAACTATTTCTATACTGTACAAGAATTGATACTAATTAGATTATGTCCCCCTCCCAACTCTGCTATGCTCATCAATATTCTCTACCTTTCTTCAGTGTACATATGCTATTGTGGAGACAAGAAGAGAAAGAGAAGGTGGAAAAAGTGGGAGGAATTCTACATATATGGGTACATCACTCTACAGAAAATCCTTAGTCATGGCAATGGGTATGGTATCTGTCCAGACTGCCATAAAGGCATGTCTGACTTTTGAAAAGCAATGTAAAATAAAAGTGTAATCTATTCTACTCCTATTAACTGTTTTTAACTGCACCAACTTTTATACAAAACAGCATAATAACAATGCTTTGATCAAAGATCCAAGATCACTGACTTATTGAGAAAACATTTGAGTTCACAGAGATTGGCCAGGGATGAAACAGTCCATGGAACTTCAACTAGAACACTTAGAGGTCTCAGGCAGGGAGAGCATAGTGACTTTCATGGGAAATGGTGACTGAGACGTGTTAGCATGTTTCACATTTCCATCTTTAAATGTTGCACATGATTCTGAAAAAGGCAAACTGTAAGATAGATGACAGATCATCAGTTGCTGAGGTTGGAAATGGAGAAAGGGTTGACAACTAAGGGGCAGCACAGGGAAACTTGGGGGGAGTGACAAAACTACATCTTGATGGTGGTGGTAGTTATGCAAACTATACATTTGTCAAAACTCATAGAGTTGTGCACCAAAAAGAGCTCATTTTATTGTATGTAAATTTTTAAAATATATAGAGTTAATTGTTTTTAGAATAAACTGAGTTGATAAACAGAACTGATAAGATGGTAAGACTTGGTTAGATCAGTAGTAACTTTCTAATATTACATAAAGATAATTCATGTTATTTTCTAATTGTTAACTAAAAGCTCTAATTGCCGAATGAAATGCACTATTTTCGATTAAATGTACAAATGAAAGCTAAACAGGACCCTTAGAAGAAGCAAAAATTAAGAAAACTTGACATAGAGAATATAAAGGTAAAATAAAAAATAGGTAAAATAAAAATAAAGTATATAAAGGGAAACACGTTTTGAGGACAATTTTGATGGTAAAAAGTAATCAAACAAAAAAAATCTTTGTTATAAAAAGCCAGCTAAGAAATGCAGTTCTGAGGCTGAGACTCCAGTTTCAGTTAAGAATATTTAATGCCAAGATTTTACAATCACTCAAAAAGTCTAAGGGTAAATAAACCAACCAGTGTATGTAAATTTTAAAATAAGAAATGTTAAATACTGTATACATATAAATCTAATTATCTTAGAAAACCTTTCATGCATTCATCAGAGAAAGGGACATATCCTTTATATAGACATCACTACAAAAAAGCATGTCTGTTAAAAGGAACACATTTATTCTCCCCATTTCTCTTGAGCCAACATTTCAGAATGAACACAGAAAGGATAGACAACCCATTTTCTCCACTTCTTTCCTCGATTCACCAGTCAAGGTGAATGGTAGATAATTCATGTAGATAAGTGTTTACTTTTCAGCCAATGGCTTGTGTAGCCAATATTCACTATAGCCATGAGGTAGATTCAGAAATCCCCTCAGATCAGCAAATGGAGAGAGCAGGGTGGCCTTGAAAATACACCCCACCAGTGTCCCTTCTTTTAGTTCTAGAACCAAAAGGGATACATGCATGCACAGAAGTTAATGTGTTTTGTTGGGTTTTTTTTCCATCTCGCTTTGTCAGCCCTCATGGGATGTTCTATAAAGTTTAATAATATGCTCAAGTCTGGGAATCACAGAATCAAGTTCTTTCTATTCCAGAATTATACTTAGACCTGTCAGACAGGTATGAAAACTGTACTGAAGGATGCATGAGCCAATTATGCTAACATGTTGGAGTTTCTTTTTAATAAGCCATTTTGCATTGGCTGCCAATGGTGAAGAATGTAGACTGAATAAAATCAGAAATAAACCAGGGGAAGGTCTGGGTGACTTTATTTAAAATCTGGGTGGGGTTGAGGGTGGGGACGAATTGACCCTTCTAACTAAACACAAACCCCAAGTAGTTATCAGAAAAAGGCACACAATGGTCTTATTGTTCTTATGAAAGAATGCTCAACGTCAACCATTATAAAAAAAAATGTAAATCAAAACAAGATAGCTTTTTCACTTACCAAACTGCAAACATTTTTAAGTTTCTAGTTGAGCATGACTGGGGAGAAATGGGCATTCTCCAACTGTTTGTCAAGGTGTAGGCATGACTCCCTAACTAGCAATTTACCCTACAGATATACTCACAGAAATTTCCAAAACACATGTATAAAAGGTAGTCTCAGCTTTGTTAATAACAAAAAATATATAAACAACTTCTTAAATAAACTATGATACATTCATAAAATGGAGTACTCTGTCATTTTAAAATGAACAAGCATATCGGTATGTGTTGATATAGAAGCATGTGCAAGATGTAAATTTTTAAAAATCAAAGATGACAATTCCAGCCAAAATGGAGTAACTCTACTACAGCTCTCTCTCCCACTAATGTAACTAAAAACTTTATACAAATTAAAAAAACAACTACAAGGGAACTGTGAAAAATTAATAATTCGAGCCAAATTGCACAAGGGAACCAAGGCTTAAAGAACCATCTATAATAGGAGTAAGTTTTGCCATCTTATTTCCCCCTTTATCATCCAGCTTTGACCCAAGGGTGACCCCAATGCAAAACTGAGCAGTGGATACAGGCAGCAAAACCTCTGAGAAAACCTATCTTTCTGGGGTGAGGAGTGGGAAAAGGGATCACAGTGAGTTGAAGAGATTAGGAGATACCCACTTATCCTTTTTTTGTTGTTCTCTTGTTTTATGTCATTAAAGTCCCTGGAGGAGAGAAGAAAGAGATTGATGCAAAAATAAATATCTGAAGAAACCTGTTGTAAGCCATAAATTCAGAGATTCATGAAGCTCAGCAAACCCTAAACAGCATAAAGTCAAAAAAAAAAAAAAAGCATGCACAGACACATAGCAACCAAATAACTCTACAGATCTACAGATCTGTACCTCTGAAACAAATAATGCAATATATGTTAAGAAAAAAAAAGAAGAAGAAGAAGAAGATAGCAGGAGGGGAAGAATGAAGGGGAGTAAATCGGAGGGGTAGACGAACCATGAGAGACGATGGACTCTGAAAAACAAACTGAGGGTTCTAGAGGGGAAGGGGGTGGGAGGATGGGTTAGCCTGGTGATGCGTATTGAGGAGGGCACGTTCTGCATGGAGCACTGGGTGTTATGCACAAACAATGAGTCATGGAACACTACATCTAAAACTAATGATGTAATGTATGGGGATTAACATAATAAAAAAATTTTTTAAAAATTTTAAAAAAAGATAAATATTTAAAATCTTGAAAGCAGCTGCAGAAAAATGACATATTACATATAGGAGAACAAAATTTTGACTGCAGAATTCTCATTAAAAGACATGGAAGCCAGAAGACAGCAGGACATCTTTAAAACATTGAAAGAAAAGAACTGTTGAGTTCTACAACCAGTAAAAATATCCTTCATGAATGATGACAAAATAAGGACATTCTCAGCTAAAGAAAAAATAAGATAATCTAAAACAATAACAAATTTAAAAGGATAGAAATCTTACAAAGTATGTTCTTGAACTATAATTAACTAGATATTAAACTAGATATCAAAACAGAAATAGGGATGCCTGGGTGGCTCAGTCCGTTAAGCATCTGCCTTCAACTCAGGTTATGATCCCAGGGTCCTGGGACTGAGTCCAGCATCGGGCTCCCTGCTCAGCAGGGAGCTTGCTTCTCCCTCTGCCTGCCGCTCCCCCTGCTTGTGTTCCCTCTCTCACTGTGTCTCTCTCTGTCAAATAAATAAATAATATCTTTAATAAAAAAAAGAAATATATCTGAAAAATCCCCAATTTGTAAAATGTAGACAACACACTTCTAAATAAACCATGGGTCAAAGAGGAAGTTGGGGGAAATTAGAAAATATTTTGACTGAATGAAAATGAAAAGATATTAAAATTTGCAGCATGAAGCTAAAAGAGTTCTTAAAGGGAAATTTATAACATTAAATCTTATGTTAGGAAAAAAAAAGGTCTCAGGGCACCTGGGTGGCCCAGTCAGCTAAGCATCTGCTTTTGGCTGAGGTCATGATCCCAGGGTCCTGGGATTGAGCCCGCTCCCTGCCGAGTGGGGATCCTGCTTCTTACTCTCCCTCTCTCTCCCTCTGCCTGCCGCTCTACCTGCTTGTGCTCTCTCACACTCTCTCTCTCTGTCAAATAAATAAATAAAATCTTAAAAAAAAAGAAAAAAAAGTCTCAATAATGAAAGAAAGTGGAAAAGGAAGAGCAAAGTACACCCAAACCAAATAGAGACAAGGAAAAGTCAAATCTGAGAACAGAAATCAATAAAATTTTAATAAGAAATTTGATGAAACCAAAACATGGTTCTTTGAAAAGGTCAATAATATTTGTAAACCTCTAGACAGAATGATCAAGAAAAAAGAGAAGACATAAATCACCAGTAGCAGGCATAAGAGATCCTACAGACATTAAAAGGATAATAAGGAAATACAACAAACAACTCTATGCTAATGAATTCAAGAACTTAAATCAAATGGGCCAGTGCCTTGAAAGACAGAAATTAACAAAACTCACTGAAAAAGAAATAAATAACCTGAATATTCCTATATCTATTAAAAAAAATTGAAAACATTCCCACAAAGAAAACTCCAGGCCCAGATGGTTTCACTGGAGATTTCTACCAAACATTTCTAGGAAAAAAATATAATTATCAACATAATTGATATATAAATATCAATTTTATGCTATCTCTTCCAGAAAATGAATTGAGAAAACACTTCCCAACTTATTTTATGAGCCAGCATCACACTGATACCAAAATTAGAAATAATGCACTGTAAGAAACTACAGACAAATATCATTATGACCACAAATGCCTAAATCATCAACAAAATTCTAGCAAATTATATTCAGCAACATATAAAATGTAATATATTATGAGCAAACTGGGATTTATCCAAGGAATATAAGGCTGGTTCAATATTTAAAAATCAATCAATGTAATTCACTATTAAGAATTTTTTTTAATCATAGATAATCTCAACTAATGAAAAAAGGAAGCCTTTGATAGGAGCTAACATCCATTCATGATAGAAATTCTCTGCAAAGTAGGAACAGAAGAGAATTTCCTCAACCTGATAAAGGACATCTATAAAAAATCTGTAGCTAACATAATACTTACCCAAGTTTTAATCTAAGTTATCCAAGCCTTAATCATCTAGTCTGTAAACTGAGGATATAAATATTTGCCTCTTGGATTTATTATGAAAGTCAAAGTTATTAGTACAATGCATAGCACATTAAAAATGGTGAAAATAGGGCACCTGGGTGGCTCAGTTGGTTAAGCGACTGCCTTCAGCTCAGGTCATGATCCCAGGGTCCTGGGATTGAGTCCTGCATCGGGCTACCTGCTCTGCAGGGAGCCTGCTTCTCCCTCTCCCACTCCCCCTGCTTGTGTTCCCTCTCTCGCTGTGTCTCTCTCTGTCAAATAAATAAATAAAATCTTTAAATAAATAAATAAATAAAAATGGTGAAAATAGTGGAACCATGGAGGGTGCAGAAGAGAAGAAAAAGAAGGTTCCTATTGTGCCAGAAATCCTTAAGAAAAAGCAAAGGAATTCCGCAGAGTTGAAGATCAAGTGTCTGAGAAAGAAGTTTGCCCAAAAAATTCTTTGAAAAAAGCAAGGAGGAAGCTTATCTATGAAAAAGCTAAGCATTACCACAAAGAATATAGGCAGATGTAAGGAACTGAGATTCGAAGGGTGAGGATGGCAAGAAAAGTTGGCAACTTCTCCATACCTGCAGAACCCAAACTGGCATTTGTCATCAGGATCAGAGGTAGCAGTGGTGTGAGCCCAAAGGTTCAAAAGGTGTTGCAGCTTCTTCACCTTCACCAGATTCTTCAATGGCACCTTTGTTAAGCTCAAAAAGGTTTCAGTTAACATACCAAGGATTGTGGAACCATATATAGCATGGGGGGACCCAACCCTGAAGTCGGTGTATGAATTGATCTACAAGTGTGGTTAAGGCAAAATCAACAAGTGAATTGCCCTGACAGGTAACACATTGATAGCTTGATCTCTTGGTAAATATGGCATCGTCTGCATGGAAGATCTGATTGACCAGGTCTACACTGTTGGAAAATGTTTCAAAGAAGAAAACAACTTTTTATGGCCCTTCAAATTATCTTCTCCACAAAGGGGAATGAAGAAAAAGCCCACCCATTTTGTAGAAGGTAGAGATGCTGGTAACAAGGAAGACCAGGTCAATAAGCTTATGAAGGATGAACTAAAGTATCTACCATGATTATTTTTGTAATCTGGTCAGTTAATAAATGACTACTTTCATATTGAAAAAAATGGTGAAAATAATAATTATTATATATGCAATAATAATAAAATTTATATTCATTACACATCAGTACTGCATTATTGGTTGGAATGTTGCATAGTCCAGAACTCAGAATGTCTGCAGTATTACCACACCCACACACACATACACATACACACACACATACACACACACACAGAGCACACATTGTAAAAAGCACAAGATGATTTTTAAAAAGTCAAACAAATAGGAAATTAAACTGGAAAAGGGAAATAATATCCTATGATTGATCATTCTTTATGATAATGAGCACTAGCAGTCACTTCCTAAAATCTACTCCATTGAAAAACAAAATGGAAAACATTGCAATGGATTTGAGATGAAATCTGTTGACAAAGTTGTCCCTGTAAGAGAATCCAATGCAAGACATAGTTTCAGACTCACAAAATCAAAGTTTCCTAGTGAAGGTGTTACTCATGGTTTTTCTTAAATCACAGTTCTCATTCATGAAAGTTACAACCAGTCTTCTGAATTTGTGTCATTTATGGATTTCTTTCTTTTAGGGAGTTTATATAGTAAGGTTTTCCAGATTACTTAAAAGCAGAAATTTTTATTGATATAAACTTGGGACCATTTTTCATGCTGGAGAGATTAAACTAAGAGCCAAATCTATGTAAGAATCAAAAAAGGGGTACTTGCCCACCCACCCACTTGCTAAAATAAATCTTCTGATAAACAGAAGTAAAATTTCTGAGGTTCCTACTTCCTGCATCCAAGACTGAGTAGACTCCTCAGTAATTCTAAAAGTTCAGGTAGTATGAATGCTTCAGATACTTTATGTTTTATTTCAGAGTATGGAATTCATACCACTCTAAGAATATTACCTTTATATTGTGTTGTAATTATTTCTGTGTTATACATTTTGGGGTATTTGTGTGCCTACTATGCTCTATTTAAGTCCTCCTGAGTTTTTCTACCTCTACATTTATGGTTTACTGATATACTAGGAATCTAGCTTAGTTTCTACCACACCCAATAAGCATTTTATAGTTTAAATAATGAGGGGGTTTGTTTTTTTTTTTAATCTTGAGTGTCTCACATTACAACAAGGGCTAGTTTAACTAAAGAGTTTTAGTCTGTGGGACTGCAGAAACTCATACAGAAATAAATTATTGATGGGTGGTCAGCAATATAATGAAACATCATTGAATAATTCTTTATATATATTCTTTAATGAAGTATACTGATCTTGCATCCTAATGGGAAGTTAAACATAAAAGTTTCATACTGTTTGATTCTTATGATGTATAGATTCCTTTATGAGTCCACTGGCAGACGTTACTATTTTAAACACTCATAAATCATTAGATTAAGTACAACCATCCAGTTGGATGCAAAATTTAATTTCCAAATGAAAAATGATTTCTAATGTAATTTACACAAATTCATGATGCTTTTTCTTTGAGGATATGCAATATTAAATGTTCTTTGTAAAGAGGACACAAAACACGTATCCCACTCTATAAAAGTTGATTTTATATCAATATCAAGGGATTTTGATAACATAAGAATATATGTCTTCACACTAAGGCAGGCCATATGGCCAAACAGCACAGAGCAATTTTTCTGCTATAAATGGAAACATTCTCTACTTAAGGATTTCACAGTCCTGAAAATCCCTGGTTGGAAACCATGGTCTCATAAAGAGACTAATGAGCAAACGCAAATGTGTAAGATAGGGAAAAATTTATGCACTGGGGTGAGAGAGAGGCAGCTGACTGTGGAATCCTCTGCTGTGATATAAGGCAGAGAACAGATAGGGTATTTCTAGATACTACATATTGCTAAAAATAAGGTAATGGACATCTGTCTTAATGCCCTCTCCTTCTAGTAATAGAAGTCTGATATTCCTCATTCTCAGGTCATGTAGTCTGGGTGAGACTGACACTAACCAGCTCCAAGGATGGGCATGTGACCCAAGACAGATAAACCAGAGCCAATGAAACTCAGTCCTTATACTTTGGTTGGAACTACTGAGAAAAAAACATTTTCTTATACTTGAATTGTTGGCAAAATAGGACATAAACCTAGAACTATCGATGCTATTTTATCACCATGAGGGAAGAGCTTGCTCAAAAAAATGGGGCCAGTACAGAGAAGCAGAGCCAAGAAAGAAAGACAACCTTACTGACATCATTTGAGTCCCTGGATCAGACCATGTGAGTGAAGGTCTTGACTTTTCAGATATGGAGTCAGTACTTTTTTTTTTTTTCTTTTTTCTTAAGCCAGTTATAAAATAGAAGAAAGTTCTCTCTAAAGGATTAGTCTAAAATACACTCATGGTTTACACTTTTAAATATTTGAGGAGAGTCAATACTACAGTCACATATCTGTAGTATCACATATTAAAAGATTCTTTTGTTTGCAATGGGGAGAGTCTCTAGCAAGCACCATACTTTTGTGTTAATATCTTATTGTTTATTTCTTAATTTGTGTATATTTCTCATTACAGATACTGCAGAGTATTCAAGGCTTTCCCCCATTCATAGGGATCTCTAGCAGAGAATAAATTCCTTCATAAATAAAGAAAAATGTGCATATTAACAGAAATATCAGGATAGCCTATTTATAACTTTCATAAGTTATTTATCAAAGTAAAGGTTATAAATATTAATAAGGAACAAATTAAATGAAAAAACATGAGACTAGTTATCTTTTTATCCTCATCACCTAGCTCAGTACTGGGGACTTAATATTGGTTAAATGAATAAATGTATGGACGAATAAAGAGATGAATAAATGAATTTTTTAAATTAATGGAAAATCAACACCCAACATCTGACTCTTGTATTTTTCCCATACATTATTTTTGTTGATTCAGTTTCTCTACAAGTAAAGTGTAAGGTATAAATGGCAACTTGGTATCACTGTATGTTATTAGTACAAATCTGGGAAATCCACTAACAATTTTACAAATAGTCTACTCTTGTGGTTGAAGAAAATACCATGCTTTCAGGAGATTTTGCAAATGACATACTTCTCATTGCCAGCAGAGAAACAGTCTTCCCCTTCTTTCCCTTTTCTTTTCTTCTGCTCATAAGGCTTTTAGGAAAGAAAAGTGAGTGATAAAATCATATGGTCCAAGTTCCACTTGGAACATTTTAGTAAATATGAGCTTCTAATTTATTTTGATCTTTCAGAGGCTTGGCAAATATGTAATATCCATATAGTTGCCAAAGAAATAGAACTTTCTCAAATGATTCTATAGTCATTATCAATCTCCACAATAAACTGGATAGTGTAAACGTTACTATCAACTATTCAAAAATGAATAAACTGAGAACTAAGATAGATGATTGACCTTCACATGGCAAATTACCAGGCCTAGAGCACAAAGCACCTGGCTTCCTTATTTTATGAGACCCTGCAATGGTGGCTACCATTCCAAACCACAAAGACATGAAGCAATGCAAAAGTCCCACTAATAGAACAAGCTTTCAGAGACTTCTCTTCCTTCTAGCCATGTCTGGGCTGATGCCAGTCTGATTCTTTCCTGTGCTACAATATATGTGACCAGATTCTCTCAAACATTGGCATGAAGACACTTTTAAACTCAGTCACGGGATGCCTGGGTGGCTCAGTCATTAAGTGTCTGCCTTCGGCTCAGGTCATGATCCCAGGGTCCTGGGATCGAGCCCCGCATTGGGCTCCCTGCTCAGTGGGGATCCTGCCTCTCCTTCTCCCTCTGCCCCTCTCCCCCTACTCATGTTCTTGCTCACTCTGCTCTCTCTCTCAAATAAATAAATTTTTAAAAAATAATAAATAAACTCAGTCACTAATACTAGTGCCATTACTAGTGTATTCAGATTATGAACTTCCTGGAAAGGTTCTAGTTTCTCTATAGTACCTGACATATTTGTGGCATTCGATCAATGCAAAATATTAATAAAAGTTATCATAACTATTTGAAAGGAAAGAAGATGTAGTCTTCTTATCTTTTTCTGTAGGACCTCCATAACTTGGAAAATATACTAGTTAATTCCCATAATAACCTTGCCAAATAGATTGGCACAATTTTCCTCTTTGAAAGAATAAAGAAACCAAAGTTACTATGCCTGAGTAACAGAATTTAGAACTGAAAGAAACTCCAAAAAATTAGCAATCTGAGCTTCTTCGTTTATATCCTGTATCATTTTCATTCCTACTATGTGCCAAGCACTGAAATAGGCAAAAAGACAAGAAAATTGGGGCCCAGCAAGTTTACATGACTTGTCTAAGACCATTCAGCTACCTCAAAGCAAAAGTGGTACTCCAAAGTTTCCACCACTGTTTCTGGACCACACTAGCTTAAGGTGCCAAAGTAAAGTCAGAAAAGTTTTCTCTAAGATCTACTCTATCCCACCTACCATGTTGGTGCCCTTGCCAGTACCTCCAATCTGATATGCAAAACTAGTTACTCTTAAAATATAGTTTTAAAGCTTTTTTTCTCACATCATATATTAACTGCAATGGGTAAGGCAGTGTATCAAATATTCTCTTTGGAGAAAAAGAATGCAGACTCAAGATCAAGATGAACCTATTTGTCAGCCTTGGAGAACCTCCTCAATACTTGATTTCTTTGTTTTTCTCCCATCTGTACAACAGAAATAATAAAACCTACATTACAAGGGTGTTGTAAGGTTAAAAATAATGCATTTTTTAAAAGCTTTGTACTTAGGATGAGTCCCATAAATGGTAACTATCATTCTTAATATTTATTTAAATATCACACTCTAGTTTTAGCAGGGAGTTGTCCTGTTGTTGGAATGCAAATTTCTTTCCATTATTCCATTGGTCTGAGACAAAGAAATGGTCCAACCAGTCTTTAATCTTTCTAATAAATTGTGCTCCCAAGCTCAATGGAAATTCCTCTAGCTAGCTTAATGGGCTCATCCTTTTCCTGGCCAAAGCTCTACACATTATTATCCAAATATGTAACTCTCCGGTGAAAACACTACTGCACCCATAATCACTTCCATTCCCCATCCCCATATTCTGGCCTTTCCCATTCACCTCTCCAGTTTTCTTCTCAAGAAGATACAGCAGGAAGTAACCAAGCATTTTGTAGACATGGCGCATAAGTGGAAAGACTATGGGCGTCAGAGACAGACGAGCTTACAATGGCAGCCCCTCCACTGCAGAATTTCAACCCCGATAGGTGAACTCGGGCAGGTGTCTTGGTCTCTTGAGTCTCAGTTTTCCTCCTTTATAAAATGGAGATGATAATATATAGTTTACAGTGTTGTCAGGATTAATGAGACTATACATGCAAAGCATCTAGCACAAAGGAAAATCTCAGGGAAATAGAAACCGTCACTATTTTGAAAAGTGCTTCATCCGTCCCTTCTAAGGTTAAACTGTTGGATCTCATAACTTGATCAGTTCAAACTATTTCATAAAGTAAATCAGCAATAGGATCTTATTTTTTGAGCACAGACAACCTCAATACTTTCCTTCACCCTATGTTTAAATGCGCCCTAATCAGATTAATTTTAGAAAAAAATGAGCATTGGGTAGAGGTATATCAACACCTCACTTTCAGAAGGACAGACTAGGTTTCAATATGAAGAATGCAAAGTGATTTTTTTCTTCTATTATTCCTTTCAATTGAGACCATGAGTACTCTTCTCTATTACAGATATGACATTAATTTTATTAGCTACTGCTACTCTGCTCTACCTTTTTAAACTGATTCAAATGGGATGAATATTTTCTGGAAAAACTGTAGTGAATCACCTGGGCCTGCACTTTCTGAAAAGCAGAAAAATAAAACAAATTCATAGTTGTAATTACTATTTTTCAGTTTTGAGACAGTGAAATTCATAGTCTTGTACTGGAACTACAGGCTCTAGATTTATAATACTAAAAAGTAATTATGAACATAATTAGATTTCACAAAAGCAAGCCTAATTAGGATGTAGAAGCCTTGAGTGGGACAGAATTTCAGGGTTGATCCCAGCTTCAGAAGGCATCAGACTTCCCTCTTGAAAGAAAGAAAGAAAAGAAAGAAAGAAAAGAAAGAAAGAAAAGAAAGAAAGAAAGGATTTTTTTTTTCCCCCAGAAGAACTTTTGATCAATACACATAAAAGATTCTTTCTGTTGCCTGCCCAAAAGACAAATTCTTCCTTGGGGAAAAGTCTTCACTCTTTTAAGTAAATTCTCTCTACCAGCAAATAAACTAACAAAAGCACTACACCCCCCTTTTCCAGGTAATCAATTTCAAAACCTGGACAAATAGGAGGAGTGAGGCACATTGATACATAACAACGGTCTCATGGAAAAAGTAAACAGAGGAAAATGTCAGGTTGCCCTACTTTCTAATTAGAATTATTCACAGAAAACACTATGTTTTCTTGCCCGACTGAAGGCCACTTCAGACCAAAAGGGTTGAAGTAAGCCTTGTCAGATAGTTTTCAGTGAATTTCTGTTGAAAGTTTTTTGATAAAACATGGTGCTGGGGTTAAAACTTTAGGATCTGGAAAGGTTATTCTGGAGATCATCCACCCTGGGTAATGTGGTATCTAGAGACCCGATAAGGTTAATCCAAATTATCCGGGAGATTACCCCTGAGACAGCAAATGGTTCCATAAACATCACCATTGCTATCCCAAGCAGAGAAATGATATGCTTCACTTTTGTTAGCATTTTCAAGGAGACTAAACCTGAAAATGTCAGTGAAATGAAGACTTGGGTTTATAGGCAAAGCTGTCACTGGACCTCTGAATTATGAGGCTAGACTTCCAGTAGCTGCCAAGTTATAGGTCAAGCCCTTCTAGGTCAACTTTCACCTCTTTCACAAAACCCATGATGAAATTTCAAAGGCTTTCATGGGAAGTTTTATTAACTTAGGTTAGTTTGAAAGAAAAAGGTAGGCAGGGCAAAATGTGAAATCCCATTATCTTTGTCCATTGTTTTCTGCCCTTTTTGCTGCAAGGCTTGTAGGATCACACACGGATAATCAATTATTTTGGGCACACAGTGGGAAGGCAGGTTGAAAAGGCTAAAAGGATTCTTAAAACATTTAGGACATTTGGCACACAATATTCAAAAACTAAAAGACGTAACTTCTTTTTCCTTTTACATTTTTAATACTTTTAACCTCCAAGCTATTCAAAACGAAGTTGAAACAGTTTAAATTTTTTCAGAATTATCACACATGTTATAAAAGTATGGGGGTGGGGATACAAATTTACAGATCATAAGCTAAAACCTGTTATTACCTGGCACATAGTAGGTGCTCAATAAATGTTTGTTGGCAAATTCTGTTTAATTTCTGCATTAAAAACAAAGCCAAAGTGTAGTATGAGTTAGGACTGACATGTGTAAATTGTGTTATTTCCATACCCAAGTGATTATTTATACATGCAAATAATTGTTTGGAAAATGAAAAGTTTAAAATATACCCAGATATATAAACATAAAAAGACATTTTTTTTAAAGATTTTATTTATTTATTTGAGAGAGAGAATGAGAGAGAGCGAGTACATGAGAGGGGGGAGGGTCAGAGGGAGAAGCAGACTCCCTGCCGAGCAGGGAGCCCGATGCGGGACTCGATCCAGGGACTCCAGGATCATGACCTGAGCCGAAGGCAGTCACTTAACCAACTGAGCCACCCAGGCGCCCCATAAAAAGACGTTTTTATGTGGAGAAAAAAAAAGAATCACTATATTGGTGTCATTTAGTGTTTTTGTTTACCTTTCAGTGAAGTTCCCTAATTCTAGCACTAATTTGGGAATTTGGTTCTATGAAGTCCAAAATTGTGGTTGTTCTCTATCATTCATCATAAACAAAGATCAAACCAGGCCATTTGTGACTTTCCAGCTCCACTGCCATCACCCACAACATGCCTCTAGCACCTTTGTTTTGTTTTGTTTAAATTCAATTAGCCAACATATAGTACATCATTAGCAGGTTTGTTTTTTTTTTTAATATCCACGTCTGGCTGCATCACTTTCCCTTGTGTGTGACATGTCAATAGTCCCTTATTCACAGCCTGTCATGGAGACCACGTGGCCTCACATTCATGAAAAGCCACAGATTGAAAGTTCAGCCCTACCTCCAAACGAGGATCTATATACAGTCACAGAGACACAGTGCCAGGATTGAGAGAAGATACTCATCATACAACTTTAAATTGATGTCTTATTACCAACTCATACCACCTGCAGTATACTTTAAACTGATCTTTTGTAAATTCTGTAATTTTTCTTGTGAATAGAATGCTTATACTGAATTGCATTTTTTCTATTTTGAGACTATGAATATTATAGCCCTAATTATTAGCTTTTTTTTTTTTTTTTTTTTAGCATTTCTTCATTTCTTTCCATCTACCAGAATCCATGGCCTAAGCTTCTCTCAATATCTGAGGGGTCCTTTCCCAGCGAACTTGGGATAACATGGGTACTTAACATGGACCATAAGGCCCTAATTGCTCTGGGCTCCTACCTAACTCTATAGCCTCATTATTTCACTACACTCCTTCTTGCCTCTGAACTCTGGCAACTCTCAACTTCTCTGGGCTCTTCAGACAATCCATGCTCCCTCCTGCCATAAACTTTTGCATACAGATGCCCCTGTCTGCAGTAATCTCCTTCCTTAACTCCCTGACTCCTCTTTAGTGTTACTCTCTGCTCATCTTTCAGATCTCAGCTCAAGGGCCACTGCCTCCAGGAAGCCTTCTTTGGCTTCTCCTAATATACAATACACTCTCCAATACCATGTTCTTACCCCAGTTATAATTATTCTTTTATTTACATGATTCTTAAATTAATATCTATCTCCCCACCAGATGTAAGTTATAAAAGAAGAAATATCTTTTCATCAGGAGCAGGAGGGGATGACAATGTGTGTGTGCACACATACTTTCTCTTCACCCAGCACAGCTGGCTGACATTTATTAGAAGCTTAAAAGATATTTGTTTAATGAATGAATTTTTTTTTATCATTTCATGCTGCTTCTTAAAAAAAATCTGAACAGATGTTAATTATAATCTATGTTTTAAAGAGCAATTATACCCAAAGCCTAATCTATACTGGCTCAATTAATCTAAAACAAACAAACAACTTTTTAAAAAATAGGTATTATACCAAAATATTGTGATACCCATTCAAAAAAAATCTCTTTTGCTAGTTACTTCACGTCTAAAATATAAAACTCTAACCTCAGATGCACTAATCAGCTAGAACAAAAAAGCACCAGAGATTTAAGAGACTGTGTGGGGTTTTATGCCACAAACAAAATGGACTAAGCCAAAACATTTAGTTGACTCAGTTCTCCATGCCTGTTTAAGCATCTGAGTCACATGGAGGAAAGGAGAGACATCCATCACTGCTTCTCAGCCATCTAGACATCCTCCAATGAATCACATCAGTGTTGTGCTTTGGTTCTACTCCCATCTCACTTGTTCATACAGATAGAGGCTAAAGAGAAAAAGTCTCTCCCACACTGCAATCAATCATACTGTATCAGTAAAATGGATAAGTAAAAAAATATTATATAAATAATTATAATATGTATGTCATAATAATATGTATGATACATATGCTACAAAAATTTAACTTTCTCAATATAAAGGAAAAGAACATTGAAATAACTGGAAATAAGAACAATTTGATTGTGGTCACAAGAAAACCTCCCATGCTAATGGAAAGGCCATTAAAGGTCAGTAGTTGAAGAGCTAACGTGTACAGGGCTTACTAAGGGCTAGGCTCCAGTCTAAGTACTTTTACATATTTGAACTTACTGAATTCTCACAACAGTCTTATGAAATAACTATTTAACAAATAGTTATTTCAAATATTTCAGACCCACTTCATAGATGAAGAAACTGATGCACAGAGTGGTTAAGTAACATGCCCAAGGTCACACAAACTAGTGAGCAGAAGAACTAGGATTGAAACCCAGGCTGTCTGGCTCCAGATTCTACCCTCTTAAAAACATTATACTGGCTCTCAATAGTTGTCAGTCTTGGACTCCACAATCTTAAATTCACATATCACTCTAAAACATCCAAAATTGTAATTTTTTCCACAGACACTAACCAATAACTTTTTGAAGCTGCATATATTCATTTTTCTCAGCATTAGAACTAATATTTAAGATCTGGAAGAAAGACATCTGAGGAAGAGAAGAAAGTTAAAATAGAGAAAGCCAGAATCAACCCTTCCAGTTTGGTATCATAATCATAATCATTACTAATATTTTTTTAACACTGTGCCAAGTGCTTTATCAAATTGTCTCACTTAAATGACACATAACACACATAGATCAATGGAACAGAAAAGGAAGGCTGGAAATAAATCCACACATATATGGTTAATTAATTTATAACAAAGAAGCCAAAAATACACAATAAAGAAAGGACAGTCTTCAATAAATGATGTTGGGAACACTGGACAGCTACATGTCAAAGAATGAAACCGAACTACTATCTTACACCATAAATAAAAACTAACTCAAAATGGATCAAAGATTTAATGTTAAACATGAAAACATAAAACTCCTAGAAGAAAATATAGGCAGTAAGCTCCTTGATATCGACCTCGGCAATGATTTTTTAGATTTGAAATCAAAAGCAAAGGCAATAAAAGCAAAAATAAATTAAAAGTCTTGGCACACTAAAGGAAACCACCAACAAAATGAAAAGGCAACCACCAAATGGGAGAAAATAAGTGCAAATCATATATCTGATATGGGGTTAATATCCAAAATATATAAAGAACTCATATAAATCAATAGCAAAAAACCAATCCGATTTAAAAATGAACAGACGATCTGAATAGTTACTTTTCCAGAGTAGACATACAGATAGCTAACAGGCACATAAAAAGGTGTTTAACATCACTCATCATCAGAGAAATGTAAATCAAAACCACAATGAGATATCACCTCACACAAATTAGAATGGCTATCATCAAAAAGATAAGAAATAACAACCGTTGGCAAGGATGTGAAGAAAAGGGAACCTTGTGTACTGTTGATGGGAATGTAAATTAGAGCAGCCACTACAGAAAACAGTATGGAGTTTCCTCAAAAAATTAAAAACAGAAATACCATATGATCCAGCATTTCCACTTCTGTGTATTTAACTTAAGAAAATGAAAACACTGGGGCGCCTGGGTGGCTCAGTCATTAAGCATCTGCCTTCCGCTCAGGTCATGATCCCAGGGTCCTGGGATCGAGCCCCGCATCGGGCTCCCTGCTCCGCGGGAAGCCTGCTTCTCCCTCTCCCACTCCCCCTGCTTGTGTTCCTTCTCTCGCTGTGTCTCTCTCTGTCAAATAAATAAATAAAATCTTTAAAAAAAAAAAAAGAAAATGAAAACACTAATTTGAAAAGATTTATGTACTGCCATGTTCATTGCAGCATTATTTACCATAGCCAAGATACGGAAACAACTCAAGTGTTCATTGTTAGGTGAATGGATAAAGAAGGTGTGATAGATAACACACTGGAATATTACTCAGCCACAAAAAAGAATGTTAAATCTGTCATTTGCAACAACTTGGATAGAACTTGAGGACATTATGCTCAGTGAAATAAGTCAGACAAGAAAAAGACAAATCTCACTTGATCTCACTTATATGTGGTATCTAAAAAAAACAAACAAACAAAAAAAATGAGCTCATGGATACAGAGAATAGATTGGTAGTTGCAAGAACTGGGGGTGGTAGGGTAAGTGAAATGGTTGAAGAGGGTTAAAAAGTACAGACTTCCTTATTAAATATATCAGTCATGAGAATACAATGTACAACATGGTATAGGTAACAATACCATACTGTACATTTGAAAGTCGCTTAGACTATAAATCTTAAAAGTTCTCATCACGGGGCGCCTGGGTGGCTCAGTCGTTAAATGTCTGCCTTCGGCTCAGGTCATGATCCCGGGGTCCTGGGATCGAGTCCCGCATCAGGCTCTCTGCTCAGTGGGAAGCCTGCTTCTCCCTCTCCCACTCCCCCTGCTTGTGTTCCTGCTCTCGCTCTGTCTCTCTCTGTCAAAAAAATAAATAATATCTTTAAAAAATAAAAAAAAATAAAAAAATAGAAGTTCTCATCACAAGAAAAAAATTGTAATCATGTGTGGTGATGGATGTTAACTAGACTTATGATGGTGATCATTTCACTATATATATAAATATCGAACCAGTATGTTGTACACCTGAAATTAGTATGTTATATGTCAATTATATATAAATTTAATTAATTAATTAATTAAATTAGTAGCCCTATGAAGTAGCCCTATGAGGTTAACACTACTTAGTTCCATTTTATAGTTGAAGAAAACTGGAGATCAAGGTATTTGAGCAACTTTCACAAGGTCACATAACGAAGTCCAGAGCCCACAACAAAAGAACTGTTATGTGGTCTTCTAAAGTTCTATATTCTACAAAGCCCCCAGAACTCAGGTAAGATATTTACGCACAAGCAGGATAAAATGGGTAAAAACAAAGCAGAGTTGAGTTGTAGGGATGAGGGACATACATTAATCAATTTCCAAGAGAATGCCTAATGTAGGAAGAGGAAAAGGAGAAAATTGAATCACTAGTTCATGTAGAAAAGAAAATACTGCAAATTAAGTTTAGGGAAGGTTTGTCAGGGCTTTTAAAGAATTTAGAGGTATGACAGTAAAAATTCAAATAACAAATACTTGTATAAAAAAGGAATTTGGCAATACAAATAATAATAATAATAGCAACAATTCTGATAGTGTTTACTAAATATCAGACATTATTCTAAGGTCTTACATTTACTAACTCATTCAATCCTCAAAATCACTCTGATAGATAAATACTATTACTATTCACATTTTACAGATGAGGAAACTAAGAAACTAGAGTTTAATTAACTTAACCTATCATACAAAAGGCAACTCAGGCAGTTTAAGACAGAACCCATGCTATATTTACTTCTAAGATATTCACAGTGGGAGGCTGCATTTATCTGTTGTATTAGATGTGTGACTTCATATGCCAAATCCAGGTTACATGCAATCATTTTCATTGTGCTTTTTAAAATAGTATTTAAGTCTGTACATTTCTTTTTGAAAGATGGGATTATGCTCATTTTCTGGGAAAGTACACTTTAATATGAAACTTAAAAGAAACTAGTAAAGAATAAATAGCAAACCATGGCATGTATCCTAACTTTACTGATTGTTAAAATCCCTGTTATCTATTTTAATCTATAATTTCTTCAGTCTCCTTTCTTCCTTCCTTCCTTTTTTCCTTCTTTAGTCCAAAATTCATTAGGCAGACTTCATTAGGACAGTAATGGTGGCCTGTAGGACAATGATATCAAAGCTTTGGAGAAAAGGCAGTCTGAGCAGCTCTGTAATGGCACCTCTTAAAGATGGTGTTGGAACCACGTGGTGAAGGAAGCCTGGTTACAGCTGGTAATGACAGCCCATGTGAAGATGGTGTTAGAACAGGGCAGCAGGCATAGTCTGACAAGATCAATAGTTGGCTATATAAAAAGGATCGAGCAAATGAATAAATATATTGGTGATAATGAGAACCAGGTTTCTCAATTACTGAGAAGAACCCCATGGTATTGGAGTTATTAATATGAACTTAAAGTCTCAGAATGTATAAATATAGATGCAAAGGGATGTGTGTACTTGTGTGTATTTCTTAGCTCTGGCCTGGGAACAACAACACCCCAATTAAAATGAACACATGAGCACCCTGATCTTGGTTTCTAAATTGCACTTTATACTGAAAGGAACTAGGACTTCTTGTGGGGAATGGCTGAATCCAGGACTGGGCAAGGAAAGTACAAGGTGAGCCTAAAACATTTTTTGGCCCCAAGAAGTAAAGAAATGCTAAAAGGATGATGAAAATATGTCAAAAGAACACAGAGCCAGTTTAAAGGAACAACTTAAGGTCAAGTCTGGGTCAATTTGAACATCAAAATAATAATGACAGTAACAAATTATAAGCTATTGAATAAAATAGGAATCAATGAGTCTACACTGATATAAGTAAGTGAGTGAATAAATAAATGGAGAGAAAAGAAAGCTCTGCTTATAATATAACAATAGCTAATAAATGTGGAAGAAATGACAGAATTAGAATCAACACCACTTAGAAACCATCATACTGATAATTCAAGCATGATAAATCAATGGATGCTAAAACTTGTCGGTGAAACTGAGGTGAGGAATATGTATTTATATAGTTTCAAAGTATTTCCACTAAAAACACTTACTTTAAAAACAAAGGGAAAAAAAAAAAGCAGCTTCACAGCGGAGACTCCTCTGGCAATCAAGTGGTCAGAATTTACACCACCAATGAGGGGACAAATCAACATCATGTGCTGTTCAATTGGAATGGAGCATCACTTCTGTAACATTTTTGCCAAAAACTGCATAATCTGATCATAAGGAAACATTTCAAAAACTGAAATGGGGGACATTCTACAAAGTGACTGATCTGTGACCTGAAATTTGAAAAGGATATGAAACTGAAAGGAAGACTGAGGGACTGTTCCAGATTGAAAGAACCTAGGGAGACATGACAATTGGTTGCAGGGTGTGATCCCAAAGCCTTACACTACAGAGAATATCAATGGGGCAATGGTAAAACTTCAATGGAGGCTCTAAGTGAAGAATGTGCAGGAGATTTTTGTGCTGTTCCTGCAATTTTTCTGTAAGTTTGATATAATTGCCAAGTAAATTTTTTCTTAAAATCTCAAATAGATAATAAAGTAATGTTGAATATGACACAGCTTAAGACTAAATTGTAATTTGTACATTAACCAGAAAATTCATAGAAATCTGATTAAGTACTTAAATAGGCAGAAATATGTGCTAAGAAATCACTCAGTCCTTCTTTTATACAGTTGGAAACTGAGTCCCAGAAAATAAAGAAAAACTGAATGCTATGATTTCATCAGATTCACAGAATATTAACCATAGGTAATGTTTTCTTTTATAAAAATCTGAGGTTGGAGCGCCTAGGTGGCTCAGTCGGTTAAGCCGCTGCCTTCGGCTCAGGTCATGATCCCGGGGTCCTGGGATTGAGCCCCGCATCGGGCTCCCTGCTCAGCGGGAAGCCTGCTTCTCCCTCTCCCTCTGCCCGCCTCTCTGCCTACTTGTTCTCTCTCTCTCTCTGTCAAATAATAAAATCTTTAAAAATAATAATAATAATAAAATAAAATAATAAAATAAATAAATAAATAAAAATCTGAGGTTATTCTCTCATGCTTTAAAATTATTAAAGCAAAAGCCCATATTCACAGTGCAAATAATGCCTCAAGTAATTTCCATAAAGGATAGACAGAATGATACACACTTTTCAGCTACTGACCTACCCCAAACTCTGTGATTTTAGATTCAAAATTTTTTACTCACATAAAAGGCATTTATTCTTTCATTAGAAATGACTACTCCTTTACCACTTGTTCCTCAAATTCCTAGGGACTAAAAGAGTATATAGACCAACTTCTCTTTTTTTTTTAACGATTTATTTATTTATTTATTTATTTATTTGACAGAGAGACACGGTGAGAGAGAGAGAGAACACAAGCAGGGGTAGTGGGAGAGGGAGAAGCAGGCTTCCCGCTGAGCAGGGAGCCCGACACAGGGCTTGATCCCAGGACCCTGGGATCATGACCTGAGCCGAAGGCAGACGCTTAACAACTGAGCCACCCAGACGCCCCTAGATCAACTTCTAAATAGATTTGAGAAACAAATGAATTCCACAGATAATGTAGTAAACATTTCTCCTTAACCTTCATTCCAGTCCAAAGAATTACTGTTGATCAAGCATACTAATCTCTTATCCCCCTGCCAGCAGTTGATTCAAGGATGCATTGGCCTCTCATGGGGCTTGGGAGTACAGAAGAATCTTCTCTCCTGGATGATGCTGACCTGCTAACAGCCATATTTTGACCATAAGAAGGAGCTTAAGGATGAAGCAAAACTATGAATGACAAAGTAGAGATACAGAAGAATCTCAGTGTCCAATAACAATGTTTATCCACTGAATTAACTAACCCTGAAAATTGCTTTATTTCAGGATTTTCTATTATAGAAAATAACAAATATTCTTCTATTCAATTTAATTTGAGATAGGTTTTCTGTTGCAGCCAAAAGTATTTAAATACATATACGTCCATGATAAAAGCATAAGATCAAAGAAAATCTCCTACAAAGGGGATAAATCTTAAAACATGCATTAAAATAAAAGAAAATATCAGCCATGGACCTCAAATTACTTAAGAGTTTCCACATCTCAGCCAGTTTCTGGAAGGGTACAATACTGCATATTTGGATTTTGTAAGCAAAAGTACAGAAGTCCATAGAAGATAAAGGAGGGGCATGAAGCAAGCTAAACCAGCCAACCAAATTCAAAAGCCTTTTTGTTGTGGGGAAATATCCAAGTTTCTTATTTATATAGAACATCAACAACATATCCTGCCTCAAGGTTTGCTCACAAGTTATGGTAACTCAATGCTTAGCATCCCAAAACATGGGTTAGCCAAGCCCAGGAGATCACAGAGGTGAGTACAGCAAATAGCCCCATCAAGGTCACTGTGGAGAGCAGTTAACATAAATTGATTGTTAAAAATGAGTGTTCCTAAGACCAAACCCAGGGACCACATTCAAAGCACCCACCCCAGTAGCCCTGTTTGACCTTTAGGATGGCATACACAAAATGCTGAGTTGGAGAATTGTCAGATGGAACGGAGAGATGAGATTATAGCTGAGAGATAATGTTAAATGGGTTCCTACCCAACCAAAGCTATCAGGTTTCTCTGAAATGGCATGTGACTTCACTGGGGTATCAGTTTACTTAGGTACTTGCCATTGGTCTGGAAGGAGATTCCATGTAGGGGGATTGCCATCTGCTGGTGGCTCTCTTCTTAGGGACAGATACCCTTGAAACTTAGGGACTGTGCCTTACTTAACAACACACACGATCATTCAGCAAGTAGTAGTTTCTTTTTCATTGTTAAAATTAGACTGTCTTGTTAATTAGACAGCTATAAAATTCTCCTGAGGAAGTTGAGCAAGGTAACTCAAAAAACTAGAGAGAAAAAACAATAGATAACAAATGCATTTTTGTCTTTGCTACACTAACAGTTTTTGTCCAAGTGGTACACTAAAATCCTGCAGATAAAATTGTCTTCATGTTTAAGCAAGTATTAACAAATTTTTATAAAATGGATGGTGACTCCTATGCTTGGAAAAGTAGAAACATAGTACATTGATTTATCTGACCATATATTTAAAGACCAAGTCTTAAAATCTCCTAAGAGTCCTAATCTCCCGGGGAATATATTTTCCATGTGGCATATAAAAAGAAAAGAGAAACACTAGCTTCCAAGCATAAAGCTACAGATTCAGCCTTCAAAACAGAGGTTAAAATTCCCATT
The DNA here is from genome assembly GCF_002201575.2 of Neomonachus schauinslandi. Lineage (NCBI taxonomy): Eukaryota > Metazoa > Chordata > Mammalia > Carnivora > Phocidae > Neomonachus > Neomonachus schauinslandi. Next base: position 126,958,663 of record NC_058406.1, on the reverse strand, counting down.
TTTTTTAGCGAAATTCCTTGGAAGCATACTGCTTTATATTGTAAATACAGTTGTACAGGCAAAACTTAGTCCTTCAGGATACAGAATATGGGTTTTAGACTATGAAATTTCCTTCAATATCTGTCCAATATATCCCCAAGTCATATAAGCATAAGAAATATGGAATTAGGTCGTATTATTTCACCCACATTTTATTCTTCAGAGCAACACTCTTCTCTTTAACAGCATTGCAGGACCTCTATATTAGGAAACAGCCCCTCAGAACAGACCAGTTTATGCCATTTTCTTTAATGTTCAGTAACAGTACAAAAATCAAAATAAAAGCATAAGCAGCCTTAAAGAAGAAAGAAATCCTGTCAGAGGCCGCAACAGGGATAAATCTTGAGGAAATAAGCCAGTCACAAAAAGACAAATACTGCATGATCCCCCTTATATGAGATAGCTAAAGTAGTCAAATTCATAGGGACAGAAAGTAGAAAGATGGTTGCAAAGGGCTTGGAGGAAAGGGGAATTAGTGTTCAATGGATATAGAGTTTCAGTTTTGCAAGATGAACAAGTTCTGGAGATCGGCTTCACAACAACGCAAATATAATTAACCTGACTGAACTGTACACTTAAAATGGTTAAGACAGTAAATTTTATGTTATGTGTTTTACTTCATCACAATTGAAAAAAGAAAAGCAAACATAGTAGAGGCTGTAAACATGATCTATAAGCGAAGGTTAAAGGGTTTGCCATCACAGTATTTAGTCTAGCAAGACAGAGTACATGCAGTTGCTTAATCACATGGATTTGAACATGTCTCCTAAAGAGCAAACCCTTGACCTGTTTTCTCTACTGCTGCAGAGGACATAATGATGACACATACTAAAACCAAAGAACAGCTGCAGGACATAGTAGAAAGACCAACCAAACTTTGAGTAAGAAATTCCACTCTACTTCTAACTCTGTGACCTTCAACAAATGAAGTATCAGAGAAAGAACATCATAACTTTGAGGTAACTTGGACTTTGGGAAAAGAAGTGACTGCTTTTGACTTTCAGTTTTGTTTTGTTTCTGTTCACTGAATATATGAATTTGGGCCAATTATTTAAAGTCCCTGCGGCGCCTGGGTGGCTCAGTTGGTTAAGCAACTGCCTTCGGCTCAGGTCATGATCCCAGGGTCAGGGGATCAAGCCCCGCATCGGGCTCCTTGCTCAGTGGGAAGCCTCCTTCTCTCCCTCTGCCGCTCCCCCTGCTTGTGCTCTCCTGCTCTGTCTCTATCAAATAAATAAATAAAATCTTTTAAAAAATAAAATAAAGTAAATAAAGTCCCAGAGCCTCAGTTTTCTGACCTGCAGTTTTGGGGGTACAGGTACCTATCTGACAGGGTTGTTATGAGGCTGTGAAGTCGAACTAACAATGACAAGAATGCACCTAGCATGCCTGGCGCATTGTAGGTATTCAGTCCGTGCTCATTCCCAGAGTGTCCTGCCATCTGTTTTCTTCTCTATAAAATGGAGGGCGATGGTAAATGCCTAACAAAATAACATCATAAAATACCTAATATGTGCTTCTTTGCCTTCTCTGAGCTTCAATTTTGCCATCTACAAAACATTGCACTAATACAATGTAAAAGGGTTATGAGAATAAAGAGAGATAATAAATATAAAATTGTTCTGTACTGAACATGGCACTTAGTACTGAACAAATCTGTTATCATTATTATTCTTTTTCAGGAATATATTCAACAATCATCTCTTGAAATATATCTATAAACGTGCCTGGTCCTGCATCAGCTGGTCTTTTCATCATTCTTTAAGTCTTCTCTAAAGGAACCAATATTTTTGTCAAACTGTTAACATCAAACCACTGAACTTTTGTCTCAGCAGTGGTATCAAGATTTCAAGCCCTGACTAGGAAGGCGATTTTCCGTAATAGTGAAGGATCATGAACATGTAAACAAGAGATACTAGTTAAAAACCTCAAGACATTTCATTCAACATCAACATTAGTTGATTACTGTTTTCATCACCTTCACATTAGCTGCTTCTAATTAATTCAATGTTGAAATAGAGAAACAAAAAGAGAGAATGTGTATCCGTCATGGCCTGGAGACCCTAAGAGGACACTGCTTGTCTCTCAATTTATAGGAACCACTGAAATCCAAGGGTAACAATAATCCAGTAGGTGTTTTTGTTGCCTCCAAACCATTATTGAGACCACCGCAATCAGGACTTGACTAATTGTGAAGTTTGCTAAGTTTGTTTCTCTGTTCCATTCCTCCGTTTTTAGTCCCTTACCCCATACCTTGTACCCTTTGAGCCCTTTTGCCAGGACTCAGGCTCAATGACCTACCTCCAGGAGAGCCTGTTTTATATCCCACCTCCAAAAGATTTCTCTGTCCTCTGTCCCATCTCTTCAGCTCCCTGTTCTGTACACTGATAATCTGACAAATTCACAATAATACGATAGTATGTGTTGACCGTTTCCTACTTCGAAGTTTCTCATGTAAATTCTTACAAATCCCTGGGGCGCCTGGGTGGCTCAGTCGGTTAAGCGTCCAACTCTTGGTTTCAGCTCAGGTCATGATCTCGGTGTCCTGGGATTGAGCCCCGCTTTGGTCTCTGTGCTCAACAGGGAGTCTGCGTGTCCCTGTCCCTCTTCTCCCATCACCCGCGTTCTCTCTCTCTCATTCTGTCTCTGTCTCTCTCTCAAGTACATAAATGAATAAAAATCTTTTTTAAAAATGAATCTTACAAATCCTTGTTGAGAACTATGTCTCAACCCCAAAAAGCTGTAGCAAGTCATTTATTCACCATTTACTGAGCACTTGCTATTTTCCATGTAGTAAACTTGGTACTAACATTATGCACATAAGCGAAATACGTATGTGATTCAAGAAGCCCACAGTGTAGTAGAAGAAATAAATATGTGTGCAAATAATTGCAATAAAACTAAATGAGTGGTAGTAGAGGTATATACAAAACCCATAACAGTAGGTAATTGAGGGATAAAGTTAAATAACCTGTTCTAGATCACACAGCTGTGACTGGTAGAATTAGGATTTGAACCCAGGTATTCTGACTCCAGAGCCTGTGGGCTTAACCACTATGTGGTAGTGGGAATAGTCTCTAATGAGGCCTATTATTTTGAAATATAAATCCCTAAATAATTTAGAAAATGTATCTGCTCACTTTCATTTAAAAAAAAAAAACAAACCTTAAAATAATATGTTAACCCAATAAGGGAAAAAACATGACACACATTAAGATATCAACTAATCTTCTTTACTGTATCCCCACTGCCCGTCATATGAGGCATCCAATAAATATTTAGTTTTTAAACAATGAAATAATATTTAAAAAACCAAATGTACATTTACCTATAACCCAGCAATTCCCTACCAAGATATTTACCTAAGAGATACAAAGACATATATCCATATAAATACTGATACAAAAATGTTTACAGCAACTTTATTTGTAGTAACTAAGAATTGGAAAAACCCAACTATCCATCAGTATTTGGCTTATAATGGCTTTAAAAAACTGTGGCATATTTATTTAGTAATGGAATACTAGTAAGAAATAAAAGAGACTACCAAGATAGGCAACAACACTGATGAATCTCAAAATAGTGTGCTGTAGTTAACTTACATTTAGACTATACTTAAGCAGGGCATACAAGAAGGAGAGCATGATTTTGTGTAAGAAGTATAATCCAAGGAATCAGATGAAGGGGGGGGGAAATCGGAAGGGGAGATGAACCATGAGAGACTATGGCCTCTGAGAAACAAACTGAGGGTACTAGAGGGGAGGGGGGTGGGGGGAGGGGTTGGCCTGGTGATGGGTATTAAAGAGGGCAGGTATTGAATGGAGCACTGGGTGTTATACGCAAACAATGAATCATGGAACACTACATCAAAAACTAATTATGTAATGTATGGTGATTAATGTAGCATAATAAAATAAGATTTAAAAAAATTATACAAACTAAAATCTAAATTAATTCTGCCCAAAAAGAAAAAAAAAGGAAGCATAATCCAAGGAATTAGAAACCTGGGATTTGGTGTGATATCACTCCTCTTCCCAGATCTTTACTCTGTTGGCTAACTACTTGTTTGCTCATGGTCAACTTAATTAACCTATCTGGCCTACAGGTTTTTATGTCATTAATTCATTCATTCAGTAAATAATTATTGAGCCCATATTATATATCTTAAAAACTTAATACCTGAATGCTTTAAGGTGAAGAGGTAAACTGGATGATGCTGAGATCCCTGTCCATTCTAAAGTCTAATGGTTCTGGATGAAGAACTAAAGAATTAGCTAATTGTTCTATCCCATATATCTAATTAATTGAAAAAGAAAAGGAAACTTACTTTTTTCTTAGTAGAGGGGTTATATTAGAATTATATATAACTGTCTTGTTTCTTTTCCCTTTGAAAATAAAGACTAGCTTATCCATTTAAAATTTCCTGTATAAATGTCATTTTTAAGAAAGATCATTTTCCAAGATATGGCCTCTTTTCTAAAAGATTATCTTTGAGCTGCCACTCCCAACCAGAAGCAAGCCTCTTCCTTATTAGACCATAGCTCCTCCTTGTGGTTGACAGATGTAAGACCCTTAAATTCCAACCAGAGAAAGTTAAAAAAAATTGATTTGATCATGTTAGGATTAACTCTGAGGTGAAAAACACCAGTATGATTTTGTCTTTACTCCATTTCCATGGATGCTCACTCATTCATCTTATTAACTAACCCAGCGCAATGAGTGTTACTTCAGAGATAATCCAGGGTAGGATTTTCAGTCTCAGGATCTTTCTTGAATCTGTGATGGTTTAAAGGAGCATATAGGTTTTACAACTCAAATCTAGGTCTCAACAATAAATTCAGTGATTTTGCTTTGATCCATGCTAAATCCATGCTCTAGCATGGTAAATTATAGACACTGCTTCATTGGGTAACAGGTCCTATCCTACTAACATAATTCTTATCGATGGCTTAAATAATACATAGAAGGATTTTTATCAAATTTGTGAATAACACTAAGATGGAAGGGAAGTTAAAATACCAGGTAACCAAATTAATCCAAAAAACAGTTTGACAAGCTGCAAAAATCAGACAAAACTAACAAGGTAAATTTTTAAGTAAAAACTCTACCTCAAAAATTTAAACATGAAATATAATTGGGACAAAACATAAGGGCTTGCATTAAAATTTTTTCAGAAAATGAATTGCAACAGGATGGGAAAATCATAATTAGCAGCATCATAAGTAAAAATTAATCACCAATGGGAGCTGGCTATTCAAAAGGTAATATGAATTTGAACTACATTAAAATAAATGGAAACAACTTAAATGTCCATCAGAAGAGAAAGGATAAATATTGGTATAGTTACTACAATAGAATATGATGTAGCAGTGAAAATCAATGGACAAAAACTTCATATATCAACATAGTTGAATCTCACAAACATAACAATAAGTTGCAAAAGTATATATATATATATATATATATTTATACAGGTTCAAAATGATTTTAAAGATTTTATTCATTTATTTGACAGAGAGAGACAGCAAGAGAGGGAACACAAGTAGGGGGAGTGGGAGAGGGAGAAGCAGGCTCCCCACTGAGCAGGGAGCCTGATGCGGGGCTTGATCCCAGGACCCTGGGATCATGACCTGAGCCGAAGGCAGCCGCTTTGATGCCCCAAGGTTCAAAATTTTTAAATGCAAAATGATACTATGTATTAGGAATATATGAGTATATAATTTAAAAAGAGAAAAACACATGGTTACTTTGGGTAAGTGAGTGCATTTGAGGGAGGTACACAGGGAGCTTCAACTATAACTTGATAATATGCCATATTGTTAATATGGTGGTGAATCTATGGATATCCATTGCATTATTCTTTGTATCTCTTTGTATGTCTTAAGTATTATGATATTTCTTATGTCTTAGATTGCATTTAAAGAAAGAAGGTAATTAAAGTCCTCTCTATTACACTAATGAGACCATATATTGACATCTATGCTCTTTTCAGGACACTAAGTGTCCCTGAAAAGATATTAAAAAAAAGGAACTATAGTGAGAGGGAAAGGCACTCAAATCCATGTCATGGTGAAAATAGTTTTTAAAAACTTGTTTTTGATTTTTTATTTATTACTACAACTTTGTAGTGTATCTTGAAATCTGGAACTGTGATACCTCCAGCTCTATTTTTCTTTCTCAAGATTGCTTTGGCTCTTTGAGGTCTTTCATTGTTCTGTACAAATTTTAGCATTATTTGTTCTAGTTTTGTGGAAAATGCTGTTGATATTTTGATAAAGATTTCACTGAATCTGTAGATTGCTTTGGGTGATGTGGACATTTTAACAATATTAATTCTTCCAATCCATGAGCACGGAATATCTCTCCATTTATTTGTGCCCTCTTCAATTTCTTTCATCAGTGTTTTATACTTGTCAGTGTACAGGTCTTTCACCTTTTTGGTTAAGTATATTCTCAGGTATTATATTACGTTTGGTACAATGATAAATGGAGTTGTTTTCTTAATTTCTCTTTCTGCTACTTCATTATTAGTGTATAGAAATGTTAGCAATTTCTGGCTACTAATTTTGTACCCTGAAACTTTACTGATTCATTTATTACTTCTAGTAGTTTTTTGGTGGAGCCTTCAGGATTTTCTATGTCATCTGCAAATAGTAACAAAACTGTTGTATTTTTTAAACATAAAATGGCCTAGTCCCAGATATTCTGATATAATGGTTTAAGGTAGGCTCTAGACATACTTTTTTTAAAGATTTTATTTATTCATTTGAGACAGAAAGATACAGAGAGAGATCATGAGCAGGGGGAGAGGCAGAGGGAAAGGGAGAAACAGACTCCCTGCTGAGCTGAGAGCCAGATGCGATGGGGGGCTCGATGAGGGGCTTGATGCAGGGCTCGATCCCAGGACCTGGAGATCATGACCTGAGCCGATGGCAGACGCTTGAGCCACCCAGGCACCCCAGCCCTAGAAATATTTTTAAAACTCTCCCTGTTTCTATTGCACAGCCAGAGTTGAGAACACTGGGCTAGGGGTTGGTAATTATACCTTCTACAAGACACTTCACATTTCTCACAATTTTTTTGTTATCTAACACATCTCAAACCACAGCGTAACATCTACATATATTTTACCTTTTATTTCTCATACTTAAAATGTTCTTGCAAAAAAAAAATGTTCTTGCAAAATAGCTTGTCCTGTATTATATTAAATTCAAAAATTAATGAGGATATGACAGAAATCTCAACACTAATAAATAAACAATAAGTTCCATGCAGGCCAAGACATGTCTGTCTCGGTCATTGCTGTGACATTATTATTTGCCCGTTTGTCTGAATTTCATGAAAACTATAGAAAATAATTGCTATAAATTATAATTCTGAGAAATACAACTAATTCAAATTGGTAAAATTCTAAACATTCTCTCCACCACCTCTACATGGAGGTCAGCTCAATATTTGGGAGTGGGAAGGAATCCTGTATTGATTAGCTAAACCTCTCCCCTGAATCTACAAAAGCTTCAGAGAAATTATACAAAGGGATGAAGGAAGACATGACTAACCAGTGAGAAACTTTTTGTTAAGCTTTTTATTTTAATTCCAGTATAATTGACATATAGTGTTATATTAGTTTCAGGTATACAATATAGTGATTTAACGATTCTATACATTACTATACATTATTTAACATTCTATACATTACTTATCCATAAGTGCACTCCTTAATCCCCATCACCTATTACACCCATCCCCCCACCCACCTCCCCTCTGGTAATCATCAGTTTGTTCTCCATAGTTAAGAGTCTATTTCTTGGGGACACCTAGGTGGCTCAGTTGGTTAAGTGTCTGCCTTCAGCTCAGGTCATGATCCCAGGGTCCTGGGATAGAGTCCCATACCAGGCTCCCTGCTCAGTGGGGAGTCTGCTTCTCCCTCTCCCTTTGCCTGCCACTCCCCCTGAATGTACTCTCTCTGTGTCAAATAAATAAAATCTTAAAAGAAAAAAAGAGTCCAATCTTGGTTTGTCTCTCTCTCTCTTTTATTTTTCCTTTGTTCGTTTGTTTCTAAAATTCCACATATGAGTAAAATCATATGGTATTTGTTGTTCTCCGACTGACTTATTTCGCTTAACATTATACTCTCTAGCTGTAACCATGTTGTTGCAAATGGCAAGATTTCATTCTTTTTATGGCCTAATAATATTCCATTGTATATATATATATACCACATCTTCTTTATCCATTCATTTAACCAATGAGAAACTTTTTATACATTATTGCAAAAGGATTAGTATGGTTCTGAGATTAGAATGATTTTATTCACTCATTCATTTGTTCATTTCATAAATATGTATTGAGTAAGCTCTAAGTGTCCAGCCCTGAGCCAAGCACTGGGGATATAGCAGTTTTTTAAAAGACATATATTGGTTTCCCCTCATGAGGCTTACATTCTGGTAGAGAAAGTGGACAGTAAACAAGTAAATAATAACAAAGCATGGGAGGTGTTATTAAGTTTGTGTAATAGTTCCACTACTTACTTGTTCTGCGATCCTGAGCAAGTTGTTAACCTCTCTAAATCTCATTTCTAAAACAGAGATAAAAGTGTACCTTGTTCACAGGTTGTTTTGAGAATTAAATGAATTAACTGTCTAGCACACAGTAACATTTAATAGAGGTTAGCTCGTAATATTAATGTGAATATCCCAATGAATTCACAGCATTCCAAGTTTTTATATTTTTTATGTTAAAAACTGCTACAACTAAATTTCCTTTCAGTTCATTCTCTCCTCAACATAATTCCTTTTTTAATATACTATAAGTAAAGATCCCCTCCCAATTATCTTTGGTCTATGTTGTGGGAATTCAGCTTCTTTCATCCTTTTTTACAAATCTTTTCTTCTACCCTAACAGCTATTCACGTCTATCTTTGCTAAGTATTTTCCATTTCTCTTTTACTTGTACCCAAAAGGGAGAAAAAATTCAATGTCCAGGTCTAATGAATGCCCAAACCCAGTTGTTTGTGGAAATTTGAACCATGAGGGTTTGAAAACTGTAGGTCAGTATGTCCTCATCTAGTCTGGAACAATAATGCAAATGTGATACTCTATAAGAATGAGCTCATAGAAGAGTGGGGCAATGTATTTATGTATAGAAAGGAAATTGCACTCAGGATACCTGCTTTCTAGATCAGTGAATAGATGGCTGTCAAGCTAAAGTAAACCTCTTAAAAGTTAATTTTTATGTGTAGGTCAAGCTGTGCAGAATGACCCTGAGATGGAATTAGGTTTATGGGATGGGAACCAAGAAGTGCATTTACAGCTGCTCAGACACAGAAGAAAAACTGCTTCTAGAATCATAACAGGTGAAAAGAATTTTAATCATCCCTGCCAGGAGTCAGTAGGATGCAGCAGGAAACCACCTGAACTCTAAGCATGGCACCAATATTTACTAGCTGTAAGGCCTTGGGCAAGGTGCTAACCTAAGTTTGTTCAGCACCAGTAAAATGGAAAAGATGATAATAATATCTACCTTACGAACTACTTGAAAATTAAAGGAGGTAATGATTAACGTATAGCATCCTGGGTCTAAACATTTATGACAACCAAACATGGGTTTTATCATTGACAGAGAAAGAAGTGTAACTGATTTGGCAGATCAGCACTGATTGCTATAGGAGTAAAAATGCAGAGCCTTACCGAAAGGTGATTTAAAAAAAAGAGAGAGAGAGGGCTTATAACATGGAGATGAGATGAATGAAAAGAAGTCATTGCAAATAAAACAGGATATAGTTACTGATAAAGGGAAAATGAAAAAGGGGGCACCTGGGTGGCTCAGTCGGTTAAGCGTCAGTCTCTTGATTTTAGCTCAGGTCATCTCCTGGGATGGAGCCCCACCTCTGGCTCTGCACTCAGTGGGGAGTCTGCTTGAGGATTCCCTCCCTTTGCCTTTGTCCCTCCCCTGCTCATTCACTTGCAGGGTTTCTCTCTCTCTCTAAAATAAATAAATAAATCTTTAAAAGGGGGGGGGGGAATAAAAAGGAATTAAAGATACTTTAATCAAGATGGCCCAGTGTAAATATTTTAAATATAAATATTAGCTCAACAAATGTTATTTCCTTTCCTCTAGCAAGGTATCTGGAGCAGCAAGAATTTGAAATTTTCAAACCCAAAGAAGTTAGATCCTTAAAAAGTTACTTGGTATGCATATGTTTTTCAAAAACATGAAGACAAATGAGTGAAGCACAGATTTGGAATTGGAGGATCTGGGTTCAAGTTCAAACTCTACTATTTACTAGTTGTATAACCTAAGAGAAGCTACACCCTTACTGAGAATTAGATAAACAATAATATAATAATTCCATCTTATTCCACTCCATAAGGTAGTTGTAAGATATGAAATAAAATTACAGAATATATGTTAGAAGTGTTCTGTAAACTGTAATGTGCTATATCAACAGATACTGGATACCTAATTTGTTTATATATGTATATAAATATATAAATTTATATATATTGGTTTATATAAATTTATATTTAATAAGAGATTTTGCTATGATTATTGATGATGTTTCAATTACAGTAAGAATAAGTGACTTCTTAAGCTCACACAAAGAAATGATTCCAAGTCCTTGAAGCTGATGAGTAAATTACTCTATTAATCAGGACTTAGTCTGAACTAGCAGTTGTTTTCATAAATCTTGAAGAATGGTGGCTTTTCAGTGGAAGAAATCACAAAGGAAAAAGATCAAGAGATTTCATTATATAAGCACTTAAAACTTCTGTACATGAAATATAAAATTAAAAGGAAGAAATATTTACAACAAACATGACAAAGGGCTAATGTCCTTAATAAACAAAGGCCTCATAAAAATAAATAAGCAAAGGCGCCTGGGTGGCTCAGTTGGTTAAGCGACTGCCTTCGGCTCAGGTCATGATCCTGGAGTCCCAGGATGGAGTCCCGCATCGGGCTCCCTGCTCAGCAGGGAGTCTGCTTCTCCCTCTGACCCTCCTCTCTCTCTCATTCTCTCTCTCAAATTAAATAAAATCTTTAAAAATAAATAAATAAATAAATAAGCAAAATAAGAAGACCTCAAAGAAAAATTGGACAAGGACCTTCTACAAATAAGTAAATAAATTCATTTTTTAAATTAACCTATTTAATCATCAAAGAAATGAAAATTAAAGCCATCATGCGGTATCATGTTTGAGCATAACTTAACAAAGTTTCAAATTATAAATAATGGTGTGTTGGTGAGGTAAAATGGGAACTTTCACAGGTACTTTGGAAACACGAATTAGTAGAATCTTTTTGGGGAAACAGTGAATAACACATATCAAGAGGCTTAAAAATAGTCAAGCCTCTCGTCCAAAAAGTTCCACTTCTTAACGCAGAACTAGGTCCTAAAGACCCCCAGAGGTTCTTGGGAATTAAAGTATGTAGTAACAGACAATAACAATAATAGTTGTAGCCAGCACTCACTTCGTGCTAATTGTTTAAGCACCTTGCTTATATTTTCCTGTTTATACAGAGACCCTATTATCTTCTTTATCTCAAATAAGAAATTGAGCCAGAGAAAGATTAAGTAATTTGCAAAGGTTACACATTTGGTAAGCAGAGGAGCTAGGATTTAGTTCACACGTGGGCAATAAATTCCACTCCTTTTTTAAAATGATGAACCACAACACAAGCATTTGTGACAATATATGACAAAAAAATATCATATATGCCATTTATTTTGTTGGTAAAAGTTACTGTGGCTTTCCACAGGAGAATTTCCCTTTCTTTTGACAATGAAAGCAGTTAACTTCTTCTAATTGGTAATAACTGAAAATTGTTGGGGAAGTAATAGGTAGAGATGGAAAAAAATAATGCACGTAAAAATCTTAGAATGAACTTGAGATTTATTCTCAGGACTCTTAATGACCCAACAGATAATATAGCTAGGGATAATTTAATCTTCATGGTCATTATATACTCTATTCTCCCAAGTACCATTTCCTCCCCCCACCCCCACCAATCCCTCTTATACATTAAATTAAATGGTTAGGTATTCAACCTACAGCCCCAAACCTTGGAAGTCCTTGTTCCACTCCCTATATGGTATCCCTACTACTGGCTTTCTCCTTATATATTCATAAGCTGCAGCAGGAAGACCAATCATACGATATCACTGTGAACTAAGGGATGTATGAATTGAGAAACCATGCATCTAAAATCCAAAGTTTACTTGGAATTTACTTCTTTATTCATTGAAAACTTTTCATTAACCTTTATCTTCTTTGAAAATGGAAAACTCCTCCATAAAATGAACAGTGTACTGTTTGAAATCCTTAAAAAAATACTGAACTTAATCAATTCTTCCAAAAAGTGCCATGGAACTAAGGGAAAATGCCAATAGCTGAGTTGAAATAAAAACCTGACTTTGTTTAGCCAATTGTCCCTATGTCATATATTATAAAGTATCTTACATAATGTTCAGCACTCACGTTTTATGACATTGTTAATAATGAAAATCTTGTGCAAAAGACATTATAAAAGGTTAAAATGATTTTATTGATAAATAAGGTGTTCACTGGACTTATAAAGAAATATTAAAACAATCACAAAATTTGATATTTTAACAGATATCTAACTGTAATAAAAATGGAAAATTCCATTTAAATTCCAGGTTAACTATGAATTAAGCAATTTTTTTTATTTGACTTGCTTAAAACCTTTCCTTTCTTAGTATATTTTCATACATATTAACAATATTAAAATGACCTCCTTTTTTCAAATAAATACATTAATAAGCAGTGCTGACATTTCTCTGGACTTAGCTTAAACTTTTGGCAAAATGCCAAAAGTCTAATTGCAGTGTATGTGGATGCCAAGGAATGAATTTTTTGCTTTAAAAGAAGTATCTGTGACTACTAACATGACATGTAAAAATATGCTACAGCCTAGACAGAAGGCTTGAGGAAAATTTCCAATGTCTCACAATATAGGTAACAGATTTTTTTCAACATCACAAGCTTTCCATTCTTCCTTCTACCCTTCTAATTAAATGAGGTACTATGTAAAATGTCTATACACAATAGCCTCTCAGACATTAGTTCTCTTCTGTCTACTTATGTCTGGAGGCAGGGAAAAGGGCAGGATGGAAGTTAAATGAGCACTGGATAATCTCGAGTCTCAGTATATGGTAACCACCCTCACATCAAGACTTGACTGATATTTGTTTGTGTCATACTGTTTTTCCTTCCTGACTAAGTTTTCCAAGAACTAAATTTTAGAACTATTTATGAAAATAAACAACACAAATCATATATACACACATACACACATACACGTATATAGAGATAGATTTTAATCATGGAATAAATATTCCATCAAAGAGACTTTTATCTTCCACAGAGGCAGTTCTCAAATGACTTTCATGGTATCATGTTAAAAACCAGAACACGGTCCATTTTTACAGTAGATTTCCTCAATCACAGTTACTAATCAGATTAGCACCGCTTTTATGTCTAACAAATTTTAAAAGTTGGGGGATCACTAGAGAAGCTACATATTATGAGCCTGCGTTGTGTTTACTTGTTAACCTTAAAAAAAATGGTCTTCAAAAAATAGCTTCAAGGAATTCTTTTTCTTTTTAAACTATACTTAGAATAGGATACAAATGCATCACCAAAAATTTATTCATTTTTAATGTTATAACATAAACATTTTATTTTAAAAGTAGTTAAACCTTTATTAATATTAACATATTAAACAGCTAAGCTCCATTTCTACCTATACAATATTTGAGGCTAGGACAGCAATGTTACCTGAAGAGTTTCTCAAATTAGCTGTAACAGAAAAAGGTCTTCTAAATATGGACAGTGGAAAGCCTACAAAATCAACCAGACTGAGCTATTACAATTCTTAAAGGAAGTAACATAAATCAATATAAAAGACTTTACGTGGATAAAATAAAGTAAGTTTCCATGCCTCTAAATTTCTCATAATTTAAATATAAGAACCATTTAGGTCATTTTATCTGATTTAAATTAGGCTAAACTGATGTCTTTTATCCAAAAATAGGCAAAATTTATGTTATCTACTTACGTCACTGGATGAAATTTAACAATGTCAATGTTTGATTTGTTAATAGAACAAAAGCAAATAGATCTTTGACAAAGGTCTGACATATCACAAAACTAATTAGTTCAAATTTCATCTCCTGATTTCTACAGTCCACACTTTGGAGGATATTCCAAGATCCAATCAAAACTTGGGAAACCAGAATACAAATTCAACATCTGAGTTTATTATACAAATGCCTTGACCCAACACACAGTTAATAGTTTTCCTTATAAAACAAAGACCCAAAATAAGCTGTAATACAACTTCACTTTTATCAACATACATTTTTCTATTACTCTGAGGTCTCTGACTTTAATTTTTCCTAATGAATTATTTATTCTAACTACATACCCTAATTTAAAATCAATTACAAAATAAATTATAAATATACATTGCACATAAATATATAATTCATAAATATATGTGTATATATGACATCATCAAAAGAATAAACTGGACCTTTCTGAAGGAAGTATAATTTGTTTTTAAATTTCTTTGCAGCAAATTCCTTTTTCCAGCATAATCTTCGCAGGAGTAGAGGAAAGAGGAAGGAAGTTGGATAGTTAATAGAGCATGTCCATAGATCCCACAAATGAATGATCAATTTTCAAAGGATTCTTAAGTTTCCAGGTGTCTGGTAGATTTCCCCATGGCTTATCTATTAAAATTCTAGATGACAGCAATGACATTCACAGACATGGCTGTACAATGTGTTTGGGAGACATAGAAGTGACTGAATCCCCATCAAAAGAAACTCTTCAGGGTGGTCCCATGAAAGAACCATAGGAACCTTGTGTTTCCAGAAGCTGAAGAGAGAACTACTAAGCCAGTCTTCAAGGAAATGTCCCTTTTACTAGAATATGAAGATAATTTTTCCAAGATATGATATCTTGTCAGGATTTTGTGAAAGAATTGTGTGAGTTTAAAATGTTCTATTATATCCAGGAAAACTTTGAGAAGGCAAAAAAGGAGGAAATAAGCCTCCCAGGCAATTTAGAAAAGAATTTAGAGGAGAATTCAGGCTAACAAATTTTCAAGATATCTGAGCAGGCTACTTAATGAAGTCAGGATGAGAAAATCAACCAAGTCCAATTGAGAACTCCAGCAGGAAGAAGAAAGCCTGAGATATGATCAGTATGGGAGCAAAACAAGATGGGACGGGAGGGAGGAAGAGCTACAGACTACAATTTATCATTCACCAAATAACTCAAACAGAGCAAAGAGAACTTCTAGAAAAACTTTTTCAAAGATCAGGCTACCATGTTTCAAAGAGTCCACACAAAGGAAAAACCAGAGAATTATGATGAATGTGGAACTTCATTCAGCTCAAAATAAAATACTCTTGCCACTGAAACTATACTAGACCTTTTAACCTTACTTTGAGGATTGAGAAAGCACAGAAATTTTGCAGGACCTCTGTGGTATTATTATTAACATTTCTATTAATACTAGTGAGTATTTGTTGCCCTAATAAGCTTTTGTACTTGAGAGTTACATCTTTCAAGAAGTGCTTTCATTTGAATTAAGCCCACCAAAATCTAAGACCATATACCACAATTCAAGAAGATTATAAAATAGTGATCATCATATAATCATAATTATTCACTAGACGCTATTTTTTGCCCTTCCTAATGTTCTAGGGTATAAATGTTTGCCCATGGCTCCTATACAGAATTTGAAAAACAGAATATATAATGTTATTTAAACTTAGTGTTCAATTTCTTTTAGGTCTTAAATATATAGTTGGCAAGAGATTATGATGCCCTTAAGAGAAGATTTTCAAATCAACATAGTCCTCATTTGAGTTTTTTACATATACCTATTTTGGAAGTCTATCTGAACCGAAGCAGTACATTTTTCTTAAGGTGGCTGTTATGGGGGCACTTAGGTGGCTCAATCAGTTAAAGGCTCTGGCTTTTGGTTTTGGCTCAGGTCATGATCTCAGGGTTCTAGGATCGAGCCCCACATCGAGCTCCTGCTCAGCGAGGAATCTGCTTGAGGATTCTCTTTCCCTTTCCCTCTGTCCCTCCTGCGACTCATTCTCTCTCTCTCTCTCATAAATAAATGAATCTTTTTAGAAAGGTGCTTGTTATGGTCTGAATTGTGTGCCCCCCCAAATTCATATGTTGAAGTCCTAACCCCCATTACTTTAGACTGTATTTGGAGATAGGGCCTTTAAAAAGGTAGTTAAGGTAAAATGAGATCATATGAGTGGGCCCTAATCCAATGTGACTGGTCTTTATCAGAGGGAGAGAGTAGGACACAGATAACACACACAGAGACTGAGGGAGGACCCTGTGAGGACACAGCCAGAAGGCATCATCTGCAAAGCAAGAAGACAGGCCTCAGAAGAAACAAATATGCTGACACCTTCATGGTAGACTTTTAGACTCCAGAACTGTGAAGAAACAAATTTTTGCTGTTTAAACCACCCAGCCTGTGGTATTTTGTTATGGCATCCCTAATAAACTACTATGATGGTAATTTAAAAATTTAAAATATGATTATTAGGCTAGCAAATAGAAAGCTAAGTAAGAAGCGTCAGTCCTGAATGAAGAACAGAGCTATAAAACCTAATGAAGAGGGGCGCCTGGGTGGCTCAGTTGGTTAAGCGACTGCCTTCGGCTCAGGTCATGATCCTGGAGTCCCTGGATCGAGTCCCACATCGGGCTTCCGGCTCGGCAGGGGGTCTGCTTCTCCCTCTGACCCTCCCCCCTCTCATGTGCTCTCTCTCTCTCTCTCATTCTCTCTCTCAAATAAAATCTAAAAAAAAAAAAAAACCTAATGAAGAAAAAAGCAAACATAAGCCTCAGTTTCTCTAAGTTTTAGATTGAAAAAAATAATCTTGTGTCATGTTGTGCTAAAAACACGTACAAGTGTTGTGTACTTACTATGTGCCAGACACCATACTAACATTTAAAACAGATATAATAGAGGTTAAAATTAATCAAGTGTTCAGATATTCCTTTTCTAAAAGACGCAATGGCTGAAAATGGTCGGTTTTTTCCTAACTGAAAATGGTCTATTTTGTATTTCCTTAATCACTATCTCAGAATCATAGTGTATACAGCTCCTTTTTTCTGGTATTCTCTACACAGTATTCTATTTAAGCTAATCCACTTCTAAAGATACTGTGATCTGACTTTTTTCATTAAAAATTTCTCATAAGACTACAAACTATTTTGATAATATACTCCAGTGATTCACAATTCCATGGCAAGAAATTCTTGCTGTAGAAACAAGATTTCAAGTTCTTTGAGAATGGAGACTTTATTTCTACTTCAGATAAAACAGTGAAATGGACAAAGTTTATCTTCAGCATTCCAAGTGCTCTTCCTTCAGCATCACCCCCAACTCCTTTATATAAACCCCTGTCCACTTCATCAAGGACTCAAGAGCTCTTGTTCCCCTTTCCTCCCTAAACCCCATCCCCACTCCATCCCCATCCAAAACTTCTCTCAGGGAACAATCTCATAAACCCACCTAATTGAGATATGAAAATATTGAAAAAATACTAAATAAAAATACTTTTCCCCAAGCACAAAAATCTTTTTCCAACAGCAATTTTCTCTTACCAGAAATTCTAGTCTCCTGCATACCTTTTTCAGCAACCATGAGCATTTTGAGTTCCAGAGTCCATAGCTGTAAGTCATTTCTGTGAGAGGTAAGTAAAAAAAAAGAAGGAATTAGTGATTGGGATGGAAAAAGCAGAGCAGCAATAGAAGTTTTCTCATTTACCCCTCCTCCAGAGATAAAGGAAGCTGAGGAAAAGTAACCTTGGGCCTTGGAATTGCACTTCTACTTCTGTAAGGAGAGACAAAGTTGAGTTACACAGAAAAGCTGGTGGTGTGTTTTTATTCACATTGCAGTGATCAGAGCCAAGGGTATAGAACCTTGGGTTAAGGACATAATTTAGGAAATATCTATTTAGTTATGTCAAATATGTAAAATAAGGTTACACAAAGCTTGGTAAATGTTAAGGTCTCTGAGTTACGCTGTATTTCTGGGACCACAGTGGAAACGGGAGACTGGAGTCAACAATTCTGGGTCATTGAATTTCAAAAGGCATTCAAACAGGGCATCAGACACACAAAAAATAGCCCTTTAGTACTTGTGCTATCTTCCATAAGGCAACTGGACATATTTTTACATCTCACTGAAACTAATTGATAGAGATCCTGAAAATTTTCTAAGAAGCAAGTAATTGAGGGGTGCCTGGGTGGCTCAGTCAGTTGAGCATCCGACTCTTGATTTTGGCTCAGGTCATGATCTCAGGATCCTGCAGTTGAGCCCTGCATTGGGCTCCACTCTCAGCAGGGAGTCTGCTTGGAGATTCTCTCTCTCCCTTTCCCTCTGCCTCACCCTCCTACTAGTACATGTGCGTACATGCTTGCATTCTCTTTCTCTCTCTAAAATAAATAATAAAACTTTTTTTTAAAAAGAAGCAAGCTGTTGATTGATGGAAATTAATTGTAAAGTGTCCATTATTATTAATATCAAATGGTTAAATGTTACTGACTGTTCTCTGTTTCATGTACAAAATTTTCTTGACTTGAAGATTATTTATAAGAACTTTTATAGGATCCTAAAATCTTTAATCTTTTTAACTATTTATCTGATAATGTCTTATATCCTTTAACTGTGAATTTTCCTATCAAAGAATTTTCAGGAACTTGGCTATCAGCGTGTATGTGTGTGTGTGTGTGTGTGTGTGTTGGGTGCAGGGTGAAGACTCTGCTCTTTTACATTTTCAGAGCCGGTAAAGTCTTAAATTGGGTTGGGGAGCAGCGACAGAAGGAAACAAGCTACAGCTTGTTTGTTGTCAACAAGTAAAGCTAACTTTACTGCTCAGAACCAACTTTCACGGAGTACTGAAAATGTCCATTTCACTCTCCTGGGCAATTATTAAGTTAAAATGATTATCTAACCTATATCCTGCTGCCAGAATTTGAACCTATTCCCCTTTTCTTTTCTTAATATAAATTATTATATTATTTATCATCATATTTATCATTATCAAATTATTACAAAAATATAATCAGGTAAGTTATATTTCTAAGTTTTGTGGCAACTGTAAGTAAGTATAATAGTTTGGGGAAATTAGATTTAAATATTAAGAAAGAATTCTTTATCTTCTACTTGTATTAGTCATGGCCACAAATATTCCTATTCTTCCCAAACTATCTAAAACAATGCTGACAAGATCTTCTTCTATGACAATTAGGATAAATGGGCAAGACCTATAATTAAACCACTAAAACTGTACTGATAAAATTCAGAGGATGAAAACAAGATTGGTTTGAATAAAAAAATGTTGCTTAGGAAAAAAATATTTTAAAATATTATTCCATACAATGAATTAAACCAATTTTTAATTATAAATAAACTGATTTTAATTACATGTATTTTAATATACATATATAGGTATGGATAGATATGTGGAAGGTGTTTATTTTCCTTTACAGTGAAGTAATGGTTTAGGTCTATTAAATTAATGCATCTAGAATCCCCTTTAATAAACACATGCTAATGATATTCTTTCAAGTATATGCTATCTGAAGTTTGTACTTCCATAGGGGCCTTGCTAGAAGAGACATGACAAGAAAAAGGGTTTTATATGAACCAGCCTTCTTTTTGAAAGCCGGCAGGTCATTTAAAAGACTCTAGGGTTTCCTTTCCACTTTCCTCCAAATCACATCATAGAGCCTGACACCTGTTCTGTCTGCAACAACAACAACAAAAAAAAAACTGTGGCCCTAGAGGAATAATTAACTAATGGTTGGAGAATGTTAACATTTTCTTTAAAGAAAGGAGAGGGAAAAAAGCTTTGGTAAGGACAAAAGTACTTTATATTTGCAAAGAGCTTTACAGTATACAAAGTATCCTCACATCCAATATTTTATTTGATTTTTAAAACAACTATGAGTTAGGTAAAGCAGCTGTTATTTCTATTTTACATGAAGAAATTAAGGCTCAGAGATGTTAAATGACTCTCCTAAAGTGCTCACATTGTTAAGTAACACTGATAATTTGAGCCATTCTTTAAATTCCAGGAGCAACACTCTTTTCGTCACCACTCAGAGACTGAATACTAGAATGCTAGTGGACAGCTTCCTGGAAATCCAGTCCCATCTCTCAGAGAAAGAATGGCAACTCTTTATATGTTATTAACATACTACAGACTTCTAAGAGGTATGATTCTTTTTCTCAATTTTCCTAAGATATCACTAAATCTTTTTTTTCAAGGAAGCAACAGAGAAACATTCATGTTATCTCAACTAAGATATCTACAGGCATCTTATCAATGAGTCAGACTCAGAGAGGAAGCTGGAGGTGTCATAAACAAAGCAGGAAATCAATTTCTATGCAATACTAAAGAAATGGCTCAAGGGGTGCTAGAACAGATCCAGGCTGCTGTTCACTGGGCAGCCAGCTCTCTTTCTTTGCAGCTTCCTGGTGTATGTCTTTGCCTGTAAGCAGTGTTATGAAATAGTGTGATTTTAATCAGCTTTGACTGTACCTTGCTTTAAAGGTTTACTCAGTGCAGTCCTTAGAGGCACATTACCATTCGGCCCCATTCCAGGGAAGAAGTCTGTTCTTCATCAGCTTTAGAAAGACAGGAGTGCTTTTGTCTCATCATTCCAGAGCTACCAGAAGCACCTAAGACACAGATGGCCAGCCATAGACCTGGCCTTCCCAAACTGCAACCACACTGTAAACAGGCCAGTGTAACTCAACTCTCTAGTAATGACTTAGGAGAGGTATGTCAAAATGGCACAGCCTCTAAGACCACTCAATCCCTAGTTACAATTACCAATAGCAAGTCAGTGCAAACAAAAGCCCCAGACCATCAAACGTATTCTGTACAATACAGCACAAATATTGTCTAATGCTACCAATATGTATGGCCAATTGCTCCCAAATTTCATAGATTTCTTCACAATCTCTGAGAACCTTCAGATACATTCATTTAATCATTCATTTAACAGAGTCCTAGACACTGGTTATATGATGGTAAACAATCACAGTTTAAGATTTGGTTATATTACAATAAATAAAAGTGATAATCACTATACTCATGAACATTTTAGTCTAGGTAAGAGATAGTCAATAAATTATTAAATTAGCAAATAAACAGAATGTGATTATAAGGTAAGAAAGATGCTACAAAAGAAAAATACACAAAGCACTGTAATAGGAAATAACAGTGCCTGGATGGGGAATGATTTTTAGATAGGGTGACCAGGGAAGGACTTTCTGAGGACTTAAGCTCAATTTTGAAAGATGAAAATGAACTAGTCATGTAAAAAATCACATTAAAAAGCACTTCAAGTGTTGCAGGATTATTGAGCACAATGGTTAAGAAAGAATTCTCGAGATGTTTTATGGTATAACTTAGCAAGTTTATTGAAGTAGCCCAGGGACAAGACCCATGGGCAGAAAGAGCTACACTTTTGCTGTATGAAGCTCATGGTTATAGGCTTAGTGCTCAAGGGGGAGGGGGCATGCAGGGAGTATTAGATTATAAATGTTTTTTATGAATTTCTACTCATAAAACTACTTTGACAAGATTTCTCTGGTGCTTATCATTCAGTTCAATATTAACTGTCAGTGACATGTACAGGCAGTCATGACACCCTTTAAGAAAAGAGCAACCAGCATGTATTTGATCCTTACCGAAACTATGCAGGCTATAGGTCAACATTTTTCTGCTTCTATCCCTCATCATTTCCCCCGTGACCAATTGTTGGTCCTAAAATCTTTAAGGTTGTTAAAGGGCGAAGGGCCCGGCCTCTTGAGCTTCTTCAAACTGACAGGGGTTGTAAAGATATCCCTATCTATGGACCAAAACTGGTCACTATCTTTCCCTAGAAGTAACTGTTATGGAAGGCCATTGTTCTAGAGTGCAGAGTGGACATTGGGGCGAATTTGTTTTGAGTCATAAGGACTATCTGTCAGCTGGGTGAAGGAGTCAGGAACTGCTTGCATGTATCCCAACAATAGGAGAGAACAAAGTGAAAGAGACAACATACTAGGATTAATACTATAATAAAAATAAGAAGTATGATAAAGAGACCCTTTA
Organism: Neomonachus schauinslandi; assembly: GCF_002201575.2. NCBI lineage: Eukaryota > Metazoa > Chordata > Mammalia > Carnivora > Phocidae > Neomonachus > Neomonachus schauinslandi. The sequence continues at coordinate 126,936,444 of NC_058406.1, read as the reverse complement.
GGGTAGACCATAGCCCACCTCCCAACCAGGAATTTAATCAATCATTAAGTGCTATGTAGGGTCTTTAAAAGCACCAATTTGGTTGTTTATATCAGTATGTAATCCTGTTATATTTTTGTCATAATCTGGAATGTAGATGCAACATTCCATTTTAATAATAGCACATGTTCCTCTTTGTGCTGCTGTAAGATATCTAGTGCCAATCCATTTTGTAGAATTGCTTTACACATTTGAGTTAATGTAGTGTTTAATAATGTAATGCTATTTGAGTCATTTAAGGCCTTAATTGTGTATTTATCAAGGGCATCCATATGCCATATGACATTTTCTAAACCTACTGATAGAAAAAAAATCAATGTCAGATAGATGGTCATACCAACAGAACATGGATCTTGCCCATCATTGTTTCATATACGGAAGATCAGCTAGACTTATGGTAGTCTTAGTGCCACAGCCATGCATCCAGGCATAACCTATAGTACATGTTCCAATCCAGCCTGGTGGAATCCAAGGCCACAAATTTGGCCCACATAACCATTGTGTTCCATTAGATGCTAGCCATCTGATGTCTGGTTGCCTTGTCCAGTCAGTAGTAAAGCAATCAGTTGCCTATAAAATAATGGTATGGTCACAGGCTTCTGCAGGGAGCTATCCCATTTGGCAAGTACCTTTGGGCCATAAATCAAGGATATGGTTTTTCTGTTTCCAACATAAAAAAAAAGCCCTTTGGCTTAGTTGTCCTACTGTAGGAGTAAGCCACATATATCCATTCCATATTTAATATGATCCTTCCTGAGTATATTGATAGGAAGGACTACATAGTCAGGGAATTTGTTGTCATGAGCCTATCTGTGGGTTGGCATATTCAGTAAAATTCTGATAGTTTGAGGATTAAAAAAAAAAGGCCTCTTACGGCCTGGAAAGTCTCATGTAACAGTTACCATAGGCCAGCAAGAAACATTCTTTTTAGTAACAGAAATATCCCTATGTGTGCTGGAATTGAGGTGACTTCATGTTGGATTTGGTTGAAGGTGGCCACTGTATGCTTGGCTAAAGCCTCTATTTGTAATTTTGCATCAATAGAGGTGGCTCCCAGGACAAATATGGCTAAGGAATAAAACCATTAAGAAATTTTCTTTGCTTGATGTCTAACCTTAACAATATCCTAATCACAAGAAATTACTGGCAAGTGGGAGATGATGTGTCCTGGTAGATAAGGGCATCCCCAAGTGCATTTTCTCAATCCAATTATAAGGAAGGTGGGGCCATCCATTACCTCCACAAGTTCATAGTTAACCCCATGGAGTGGGGTATACTCTGACTTTTAAGGAACAATTTTGTTATCCCAGCCACATAGAATTGATCAAGGTGACAGCTGGGTTACACAATTGTTGGGGCATCCAACCCATTTTCCAGCTGTTTAAATAATCATATGTCCATAGGGTGCCCCACCAAGTAACAAGCAGGAATATCATCTATATATGAGGTATTATGGCAATCTCTCTGAAGTTTACCTCCAGTTGTCTAGCTTAGGCAAACAACAAATATTTAAAGACAATCAAATCTAGAATCTAACATTCATAAGGATGCATTATTGAAACATAATTTTTCTCTCTCAATTCACCCTTATTTCTAGAGATAGCCAAATCAAGACTAATTCAATTGTAAAACAAGTCCAATTTTAACAAACTTGGCCTAATTATTTATATAAGCTCAGCAAGAATAGTGATTGATCACTAAAATCACTTAAAATCTGCTTTGCTAGAATTTATTTTATAAAGAATCTCCAGATTGAACTTTTAATAGCCTCTCGAGGCCAGAGCCAAGCCAAATATTTGTTGTAAGACTTGCCTGCAATACCTGTGGATTTGGGGATATTTCTCTTCATGAGGTCCCCACAATATCCTAAGGTTTCTGCACCTGCCATGAAATGACATTCTTTATTCACCTGGTAAGGCTGATGGGAAATCTGTAAGCAAGGTATCAGCCTAACATTCTCAAGGGGCTTTATTGGCTCCATAAAGTCAACCTTACTTCCTTAAAGCTGTCTGGTCATACCTGAGTCTATGCATGTCTCTCTCAAATATGACATTCCAGTCAAAGCCTTGGTTATATAACCAATGTTTCCAATGGTGTCCTGTTACAAGGAGAACAGATTCTCATTGAACTTATGAAAATAATTATAATTGCCATGAAAGAAAGAATACTCGTTGACAGTTTCTGAATTCTGAAGGGTTCAGGTAGGGAGAAAAGTTAGAAGTTTCAATTTTTTTGCAAAGGAATATTTTATCATATTTCTGTAAGTCATGGGTATCTTAAAAGAAAGTTTCCTTAAATCTAGAAGGGCAAACACTAAAGAACCAGCAATGTTTCCAACAAGAGTCATAAAAAGACTAAAATCATCTTCTTCAATTCATTCAGTCCTATGTTATTAATTTTTATTCTGTTTCAATGAAGCTTTCCCATTAGTTCTGGAAATTCTTACCCAGTTCAGAATTATGATTTTACAGATATCAAAAACCTGTATTTGTCAAAAGTCCATTTTATGAATCTCCTTGAAATGAAACACATTTTGCAAGAGAATCAGAACAATCACTATTAATGACAAAAAAAAAAAAGACTCAGAAATGGACGTGGTTTAAGATCTGATATGAGAATTTATCATAATGAAATTGACAAAGAAATCTGGTTATTTCTGTGACACACATTTCAATAATTCAAGTAATGACCTTATACCGGGACATATTAAAACTTCAGGAATTTCATATATTTTCTAGAAGAGTTAGAGCATTTACCCTTACAATACAACCCAAGGCTTATCATTATTGGTTTGACAGTGCTTTCTAAGTAACTTAGCATGTCAAATAAAACAAACCTAATTAGTCAAAAAGATTTCATTTGCCATTTCAATCTTGGGAGGTTTGTTAAAAACCTCAGAAAGTTTTAAAGCACATACCTAAATAGGATTACAGATCATTATAAATTTAATATTTATATTTAACCAAGGTGGCAATAAGGGATTATACAGGAAGCTATTGGGTTGTTAGCAAAACTTAGCTCCTTTAACACTAAGAAGTTTTAACATTCTTAAGTAATCAAAGACCTGATAAAGACAAACCATAGGAACTTTTGCTTTTCTGGGCAGATAAAGAAAAAAACTTTATGTTTTCTTTTTTTTTTTTTAAAGATTTTATTTATTTATTTGACAGAGAGAGACACAGCGAGAGAGGGAACACAAGCAGGGGGAGTGGGAGAGGGAGAAGCAGGCTTCCCGCAGAGCAGGGAGCCCGATGCGGGGCTAGATCCCAGGACCCCGGGATCATGACCTGAGCCGAAGGCAGATGCTTAACGACTGAGCCACCCAGGCGCCCCTGTTTATGTTTTCTTATCAAGAGCAGACCAACAATCCAAGAAAACTCTATCTTTTTAACAAAGAGAAAAGCAGAATTTCAGTCTTGTATCAGTGTACTTTTAAAGTCCATTCTTTCAACCTCAGTCCTGACCACACATAAAATTCTTTTCCAAAGCTTTCCCTTCACAAGCCTTCTTTTTCATTCAGATTTTGTCCTAAGCCTTTTCTCTCCAAACAGCCTCATTTTAGAACAAAATTACCTTCTTTTTCTCTCAACAAAATATATTTCCATTCCTTATATCTTTCTCATATATTTCATATTTTCCTACATACAGATTTGCTTTCCTTATTTTCATCAGTCTTAATTACATTGAGCAGAATTTTAACTCTTAGAAACCTTAGCTTCAGTGAAAATTAGGTAGTAACCAATTGTGAACTGTTACACCAGAGCTCTTTAGATCTGAAATTCATGAATACATTTCATAATTTCAATAAAACATGTTTTTCCATAGTACAATCTTTCAATAAAACCTATTTACCAACAGACCCAAGTATCCTTAGTTTCTCCACGATAAGAAGCCAAGGCAGATTAAACCTATGTTCAGTAACCAATGCTTTAGTATTTTATCTTATTTAGAAAAGACTTAGATATCCAATGAATTCAATCCAATTTTTCATTTAACTTAGCAAAACTTCAAAGGTTCAGGTTACTAAAAATTTTGAAAGCTATTTAAAAATTTTACTGATAAACCTTTTTATTTATTCAACCTATTTGTTAACAATAACTCATGAAAACTCTTATGAGACAGACAACATTAACCATCATTTAAATCACCTTTTTGCTGACAAATTGCAACAGAGATAATGGGAACTTATTTGATTGATCTTTAGTAAACTTTGGAAGAATGAAAGTTTTATAGTAAATGCTGATAAGTGTAAAGACATGTATTAAACTAACAAACTGAAATTAGTTCAAATACTGAATATGTTGCACCTGAGTCCACTAAAAGTCAATCAATTTGTTCCACACTGTCAATTTTTACCAGGGGCACCTGTGGGGAAATGAAGTGGGAAGTTTAAGTTCAAGGGAACCCTTGGACACTTTCATGTTGATTCAGGAGGTGCTCCAGTTGGAACCTCATAAGGAGGTGGCCCAACAGCTTGGGGTGCCCTTTGCTCTGTGATAGTGATGGTAGTAGGAATAGGAGTCAGTGGTGCCAGAGGCACGGAGGATTCTACAGGAGCCAGGTATGAAAGCTGGACCTATGGTAATGCAGAAATAGGAGGAGGCAGAAGAGGTGAGGTGCTGCCAGCAAGGCTGGAGGCAGATAAAAGCCCAGAGGGCAATGAAAGAAGACTCCCCATCCTAAAGCTTGTCAGCTCAGACAGGTGAACAGATATGTTTTCTTCCCACGAACAAAAAGTGAAAATAGGCAGTCCATGTCAGGCCAGAAAAGACAGGGAACCTCCCCAAAACAAAAGGAATTTTGGCAGATGCTTTGGAATATTCCTTCAAGTCCCCATTCCAAGGTAGACTAACCAGACAATTGGCGCCAATTATCATAGCCATTAACCCAGGAAATGAATGAGGGGAAAACCCCACATATGACAAGAGTCAAGCAATATTCATCCAGTCCTCTCAAGATATATTCCAGATCTGACACACAAAAGAAGGAAACAAAGAGGAAACACATGACTGAGGAAGAACAGAGGGAGGCAGGTACGGGATTTTTGCAGCAACCTGTTTAAAAGGGGGTGGGCCCCCTGGGGGGGGGGGGGGGGGGGGGTTCTATATTTTATAGCCCAACAGCTTAGGATGCTTTTTCTTTAAATCCAAATTGACTTTAATATGCTAGGACACAGCCCAAGAAGGAATCCTTTGAGATCAAGAAAGCTGATCCCATGGTTAATTCTTATAAAACAAGGAGAGTACATTAACTAACTAGGAGTCCAATACCAAAATTCCCCTCAACTTCTAAATGGCATCTCATTAGGAATATTGCTGAAGTTTCCTGAGGTTCAGAGTGGCAGGAGGCATCCCTCTTTCCTGACCACTCTGATACCTCTGTACTACCTCCCTTCGGTTCCCCATTGCCTTCTAGACTATAATAGGTGCGTGTGGATGGACTGAAATGCCCCAGAGATTGGGGCTGCCTCTTTCTATTTTGGGGTAATTGATATATTTGGTGACCAATAATAATATCCTTTGTAAGCCTCTAGATCTAGTATTAATGGGGTAGAGGTCCTGGCCTTTGTTAAGAAGAGGCAGCTATTTTATATCATATTAAGTATCACATTCTTTTTTTTTTAAGATTTTATTTATTTATTTGACAGAGACAGAGACAGCGAGAGCAGGAACACAAGCAGGGGGAGTGGGAGAGGGAGAAGCAGGCCTCCCGCCGAGCAGGGAGCCCGACGCAGGACTCGATCCCAGGACCCCGGGATCATGACCTGAGCCGAAGGCAGTCGCTTAACCAACTGAGCCACCCAGGCGCCCTAAGTATCACATTCTAAGTTAGATGCCCTTTCAATCTGAAAGCAGGACTGAGAACACCAAAGAGCCCAGGCATAAAGACAAATGAGAGACATGAAAAAAAAATGAAAGTATGGAACTCCTATCTAATCCAGGCAACTTTCTTGTGAGCTTTATCCATTATCCAGTCTCAAGAGAGTGGTCTCCAGTTGGATGAGTACCCCAATTGAGTAACAGCTCCAGCTGGTCCCTTTTGGGAAGCATGCAGTCAGACATATCTTAGATTTCATGCTCAGCAAGAGATCACACTGGGTTTTTCAGGAGGAAGGCTTACATGGGAGTTTTAAGATCGGCGACTGTCCTAATGACATGTATGTTCATCCAGTACCTGAGAAGAATACAAATATTAAAAGAACAAGTAAAAAGAGGGAGAGCCTGATTTCTGAGCCCAACACCATTACAGCCAAGGTACTGGTGTCCAGCTGGATGGCAGGTGTTTGTCCCTCTCCATAGTGTAGCCACAAGAAAGAAATTATTTCCTGAGCACTCGGGCAAGACATATTTTGAAGGGTTGTACTATTCAGAACATCTCCCCCAAAAAAGAGAAAGAACAGGTAAGAAACAAAGACCGGCAGTAAAGAAGACTTAGCAAGTTGCACTGACACTCTTGGATTCACTCCATTGTCCCTCTCTGGGCCACTAAAAATGTTGTGGGATGGTTGAGCACAATGGTCAAGAAAGAAATCTTGAGACATTTTATGGTGCAATTTAGTAAGTTTATTTAAGTAGCACGGGAACAGGACCCATGGGCAGAAAGAGCTACACTTTTGCTGTATGAAGCTGGTTATATGCTTAGTGCTCAAGGGGGAGGGGATTGTGCAGGGAGTAATAAATAATAAATGTTTTCTTTGAATTTCTACTCATAAAACAACTTTTGCAAGATTTCTCTGGTGCTTATCATTCAGCCTGATATTAACTATCAGTGAGGTATACAGGCAGTCATGAGACCCTTTAAGAACATAGCAACCAGCATGCATTTGATCCTTATTGAAACTATGCAGGCTACAGGTCAGCCTTCTGGGCTAAAGATGAACATTTTTCTGCTTCTATCCCTCATCACAAGCAGATGACCTGAACAAAAGTGCTAAAGCATAAAAGAGTATGACACCTAAAGACCTGAGAGGAGACCATTGTGGATAGAGTATAATAAGGAAAAAGAACACTGAAATTAGAAAGGTAAGTATCGTAGGGTAGAACATGTAAGACCTGTAGTCCATGACACAAAGTTTTGATTTTATTTATAAATACAATGGGAAACCAGTCAAGTGTTTTAAGCTGAGAATGAACATAAACCTATTTACATTTCTAAAAGTCATTTGCTCTCATTAGTATGGGGAAATCAATTGGAAAGAGGTAAGACAAAAAAAACACCTGTTGGATTGTTGTTGTTTATGCAAGAAATGATGTTGTCGTTTATGCAAGAAATGACAGTGGTCTAAGAAAATGGCAGCATAGATGGAGAAATGTAAACAGATTCAAGATATATTTTGGCAATTACACATACTAGATTCAGCTACCATATAAAAAGTCTTATAAAAACTACCATTTTTAGGGTGCCTGGGTGGCTGGCTCAGTTGGTTAGGCGATTGACTTCAGCTCCGGTCGTGGTCTCAGGGTCCTGGGGTCAAGCCCTGCTTCGGGCTCCCTGCTCGGCAGGGGGCCTGCTTCTCCCTCTCCCTCTCCCTCTGCCGCTCCCACTGCTTGTGCTCTCCTGCTCTCTCATTCTGTCAAATAAATAAATCAATCTTAAAACAAAACTACCATTTTTAGAGAAAAGAGTATGTCTTATAATTCTTTGTCCCTGTTTGTTATCCATGGATAACATATCTACCACCTGCCTTTACTATACCTTATATTTTCAAGTTTTTTCCCAGTTTTTATTTAATCACAAAAGCAATATACCAGGTGTATGCTAAGGACGTTACATATGCAATATCATTTAATTTCATTTAACAATCATCCCATTTTTGTGCAGCAAAGGCAGTCCTAAGAGGGAAATATATTGCAATACAGGCCTACCTCAAGAAGCAAGAAAAGTCTCAAATACACAACCTAACCCCACACCTAAAGGAGCTAGAAAAGGAACAGCAAATAAAGCTTTTAGTTATAAAGAACTTACCAAACTCAACACCCAAAAAACAAAGAATCCAGTTAAGAAATGGGCAGAAGACTTGAAAAGACACTTCTCCAAAGAAGACATCCAGATGGCCAACAGACACATGAAAAGATGCTCAACATCACTCATCATCAGGGAAATAAAAATCAAAACCATGATGAGATACCTCCTTACACCTGTCAGAATGACTAAAATTAACAACACAGGAAACAACAGGTGTTGGTGAAGATGCAGAGAAAGGGGAACCCTCTTGCACTGTTGGTGGGAATGCAAACTGGAGCAGCCACTCTGGAAAAAAAGTATGGAGATTCCTCAAAAAGGTAAAAATAGAACTACATTACAATCCAGCAATTGCACTACTAGGTATTTACCCAAAGGATACAAAAATACAGATTTGAAGGGGTACATGCACCCCAATATTTATAGCAGCATTATCAACAATAGCCAAATTATGGAAAGAGCCCAAATGTCCATCAACTGATGAATGGATAAAGAAGATGTGGTGTATATATACAATGGAATACTACTCAGCCATCAAAAAAAATGAAATCTTGCCATTTGCAGTGATGTGGATGGAGCTAGAGGGTATTATGCTAAGTGAAATAAGTCAGTCAGAGAAAAACAAATATCATATTATTTCACTCGTATGTGTAATTATAAAAACAAAACAAATGAACAAATGGGAAGGAAAATAAAAGAGAGAGAGGGAAGCAAACCATAAGAAACAAACTGAGGGTTGATGGAGGGAAGGAGGGAGGTGGGGGATGGGCTGGATGGGTGATAGGTATTTATTTTTTAAGATCACATCTTTTTTTAAAAAAAGATTTTATTTATTTATTTGACAGAGACATAGAGAGCACAGATAGGCAGAGCAGTAGGCAGAGGCAGAGGGAGAAGCAGGGTCCCCACTGAGCAAGGAGTCTGACGCGGGGCTCGATCCCAGGACCGTGGGATCATTGCCTGAGCCGAAGGCAGCCGCTAAACTGACTGAGTCACCCAGGCGTCCCTGGGTGATAGGTATTAAGGAAGGCACTTGTTATGATGAGCACTGGGTGTTGTATGTAAGTGATGAACCACTGAATTCTACTACTGAACCACTGAATTCTACTATGTTAATTAACTAGAATTTAAATAAAATTTGAAAAAATAAAGATTGTGGTTCAAGAAAAATGTTTTTGGAGTTATTGCCACTTGCTATATCTTTAATTTCTATTTGCCCATGTACAATAAGAAGTTTTAGGCATAGCATCCCTCAGTATTAATGGTATTAATCAAATAATGTATATATGAATTCCTTATCACAGCATACAAAAGCTGATCTTTACATAGTAATTACTCTGTGCCAGGAAGTATCCTAAGCAATTTATATATATTAACTCATATTAATCCTGTGAATAAGTACTATCACTTCCCCATTTTATAAATGGTAAACTGAAGCAAAGAAGTCAAGGAGTTTCTCAAGATCACACAGCTGGCAAATAGTGAAGTCGAAACTTAAAACCAGGCAACCTGGATCAAAAATCAGAGCTCCCATGTTTATGTTTAGTACTGTAGTATGTGTAGTCCTTAATTTCCAAGACCCTGGAGTTAGAAATAATATACTGCTGAATCAAAGAAGACCTAAACAGATGAAGAGATATGCCTTGTTCATAGGTCCAAAGACTCAATATTGTTAAGATGTAAACTCTCCTCAAATTGATCTATATATTCAACACAATCCCAATAAAAATCTCAGCAAGACTTTCTTGTTGAAATTGACAAACTAATTCTAAATTGCATATAAAAATGTTAAAGACCTAAAAAAAAAAAAATCCTAGACCTAGAATAGCCAAACAGTTCTGGGGAAAAAAAGTGATAATAAAGTTGAAGAACTTATACTACCTATTTCAAGAATGATTATGAATCTGTAGTAATCAAAACAGCATTGTACTGCCATAAATATAAAACAAATAGATAGAAGGAAAAGAATACAGTCCCAGAAATAAACCCACACATAGATAACTGATTTTTGACAAAGATGCAAAGACAATGTAGTGGAGAAAAGCAGCTATTTCAACAAAGTGTGATGGAATAACTGCATATCCATATAGAAAAAACGAATGTGGATCCATATCTAACAATAAAAAAATTAACTCAAAATGGATCATAGATCTAATTGGGAAACCTAAAACTATAAAACTTCTAGAAGAAACACAGAAGGAAATCTCTGGACCTTGGATTAGACCAGAGGTCAGCAAACTCTTTCCTTAAAGGGCCAGATAGTAAATATTTTAAGCTTTGGACCAAGAGGGAAAAAATGAGAATATTGTACAGCTCCTTATATAGCAAGAAAAAAAACATATTTCCACAAATTTTTTGAAGAAATTCATTTTTTAATTTTTTATTATGTTATGAAGAAATTCAAAATATAACCATGATAACTGAGTACAATTTTTTTGTAGTACTGGTCCACAATACGGATATGAATATGAATAACGGAATTTGGGGTGGGGAGATAATACTTCACTTAATTGGATGTCAAAGTTAGTGTTCTCTAAGATCAAAACCGATTGCAGAGTGACATCAATAAAACTGGCAGTGTAAGTACCTCCAAAAGTTTGGCCCTCCATAAAAGCAACCAAAAAATGGCCCCAAATCCTGTCAAAATTAAGTTTTTCAGAACTCTGGAAATTAACAAAAGGCTTGTAGCAATCCAGGAAGCATCTAATCAAGAAAAACAGCTAAATCTCAGTAAGAAATTGAACTTTGTTTTAACTTGCACTAGTCCCATACCCCAGCCCAGTTAGTTTTGAAAAAAATCGCAGCTCACATTCCCAGTTACAGAGGGAGTAGAACAAAATTCCTTCTCAAAGAAGTAATATTTGACCTGTCTGGTGGTTCCCTGGAAGACTCCACTAAAAATGCTTGCATTTATTTGATCTCACTTGAATTTGTCCACAAAAAAATATCACCTTATGCCTGGTAGAATAGCTAAAATAAAAAAGAAATAACAAGTTTTGGCAAGAATGTGGAGAAAAAGGAACCCTTGTACACTGTTGGTGGGAATGTAAATTGGTACAGCCACTGTGGAAAACAGTATGGAGTTTCCTCAAAAAAATAAAATAGAAATAATTAATGCAATAATTCCACTATTGGATATTTACCCAAAGAAAATGAAAATACTAATCCAAAAAGGTATATACATCCCTATGTTTATTGCAACATTATTTACAATTACCAAGATAGAGAAGCAACCTAAGTGTTCATCAATAAATGAATGGATAAGGAGAATGTGGTGTGTGTGTTTGTGTACGTGCATATGTGTGTGCATACATGGAATACTACACAGCCTTAAAAAAAAACTAAGATTGTGCCATATGAGACAACATGAGTGGACCTAGAGGCATTATGCAAAGGAAGTAAGTCAGACTGAGAAAGACAAATACCATATAATTTCACTCATATGTGGAATCTAAAAAACAAAGCAAATAAATAAACAGAAAGCTGAATCAGACCTATAAATAAAGAGAACAAACTGATGGTTGCCAGAGGGAAGGCGAGGATAAGCAAAATGGAAGGGGTGTGAGAGATACAGGCTTCCAGTTATAGAATGAATAAGTCATGGTAATAAAAGGTACATCATAAGGAATATAGTCATTGATATTGTAACAGCAATGAATGGTAACAGATGGTAGCTATATTTGTGGTGAGCACACCATAACATGTAGAGATGTTGAATCATTATACTGCACACCTAAAACTAATGTAACATTGTGTGTCAAGTACATTCAAATTAAAAAAAATTAAAAGTATATATCAAAAAAATTACAAGGGAATTGAAATATGTTAGAAAATATCTATTTTACACAAAAGACAGCATTAATGAAGGAACTGAGGGGGGAAAAGAAATATAAAAAACAAGTAGCAAAATGGAAAGTATAAATTTTAACTTTAACAATAATTATAGTAAATGGATAAAGCTCTCCATTTAAAAGTCAGAAATTGGCAGACTTGATTTTAAAAACATGATCTAGGTGCACCCGGGTGGTTTAGTCAGTTAAGTGTCTGACTCTTGATTTCAGCTCAGGTAATGATCTCAGGGTTATGAGATTGAGCCCCAAGTTGAGTTTCACACTGGGCATGGAGCCTGCTTAATATTCTCTCTTTCCCTCTCCTTCTGCCTCTCCGCCCTCCCTCTCCCTCTCTGAAAACAATTAAATAAATAAATAAATAAATAAATAAATCATGATCTAACTATATACTGACTACATGACACTTTAATTTCAAAGACAAAAATATGCTGAAAGTAAAACGATGGAAGAATATGCACAATGCAAATTGTCGGCAAAAGAGAACTAGAGAGTCTACACTAATATTAGACAAATTAGACTTTAGGACAAGTATTGTTAGTAGAGTCAAAGAAAGACATAATGATAAAAGCATGAATCCATCAAGAAGATAGAGCAATTATAAATATATATGCACCCAATAACCATCCCAAATTATATGAAATAAAACTGTCAGAATTGAAAGAAGAAATAGACAATTCAACAATGGCTGGAGACCTCAATATCCCACTTTCAAACATGGATAGAACAAATATACAAAAAATCAGCAAAGAAATCACAGGTTGAACAATATAAACCAACTAGACCTAACAAGCATCTACAGAACAGCAGAATACACATTCTCCAATTCACATGGAACATTCTCCATTATAGATAACATGTTAGGCCATATAACAAGTCTCAATAAATAAATTTTAAAATATTGAAATCAAACAAAGCATACTCTCCAATAATAGTTTGAAAGGAAAAATCCAGAGAAGAAAATTTGAGAAATTTACAATATGTGGAAACTAAACAGTCCATTTTTAACCAATGGATCAAGGAAGAAATCAAGGGAATTTTAAATATAGTTTGAAATGAAAAGAAAATGAATATACAGCATGCCAAAATCTATAGAATTTAGCAATAGCAGTGTTCAGGAGTAACTTTATAGCTGTACATGCCTATTTTTTTTAATTTCAAGTCAATAATCTAATAATAAAAATTATAACTAAAATAATGAAATAGAGAATAGAAAAATAATAGAGAAAATCAATGAAACCAAAAGTTGGTTCTATGAAAAGATCAATAATTTTGACAGATCTTTAACAAAGGAAAAAAAAGAGAGAAGACTCAAATTACTAAAATTATGAATAAAAGGGGAAACATTCCTACTAAACACATACATATATAAAGGAGTATTGGGGAATATAATGAGTGTCAACAAATTAGATAAATAAAATGGAAAAATTCCTAGAAAGACACAAACTACCAAAACTAACTCAGGAAGAAATTAAGTTGCCAGATTCACCTCCATGACCTCTTTGTGATCCAGCAGACTGCATTTCTTGTTTAGAAAGGGCTTTTTTCACTTCACAATTATGCCCATTAATAGTGTGGTATTTCTGAACAACAATTTTATCAACTGTATCATGATCATCAAAAGTTACAAAAGCAAATCCTCTCTTTTTTCCACTCTGCCTGTCTTCCATAACTTCTATGGTTTCAATCTTGCCATACTTTTCAAAGTAGTCTGGCAACTTCATGGGTCGTGGAGGAAACTTTGGAGGTGGTGGTAACTTTGGCTGTGGTGGAAACTTCGGTGGAAGAGGAGGCTATGGTGGCGGAGGTGGTGGCAGCAGAGGTAGTTATGGAGGAGGTGATGGTGGATAAAATGGATTTGGAGGTGATAGTGGCAACTATAGTGGTGGTCCCGGTTATAGTAGTAGAGAAGGCTATGGTGGTGGTGGACCAGGATATGGAAACCAAGAAGGCGGATATGGAGGTGGTGGGGGAGGATATGATGGTCACAATGAAGGAGGAAATTTTGGAGGTGGTAACTATGGTGGTGGTGGGAACTATAATGATTTTGGAAATTATAGTGGACAACAGCAATCAAATTATGGACCCATGAAGGGGGGCAGTTTTGGTGGAAGAAGCTCGGGCAGTCCCTATGCTGGTGGTTATGGATCTGGTGGTGGAAGTGGTGGATATAGCAGCAGAAGGTTCTAAAAAAAATTCAGAAGAAAAGAGCTACAGTTCTTAGCAGGAGAGAGAGTGAGGAGTTGTCAGGAAAGTTGCAGGTTACTTTGAACAGTTGTCCCAAATGCATTAGAGGAACTGTAAAAATCTGCCACAGAAGGGGGGCGCCTGGGTGGCTCAGTCGTTAAGCGTCTGCCTTCGGCTCAGGTCGTGATCCCAGGGTCCTGGGATCGAGCCCCGCGTCGGGCTCCCTGCTCCACGGGAAGCCTGCTTCTCCCTCTCCCACTCCCCCTGCTTGTGTTCCTTCTCTCGCTATCTCTGTCAAATAAATAAATCTTTAAAAAAAAAAAAAATCTGCCACAGAAGGAACAATGATCCATAGTGAGAAAAGTTACTGCAGCTTAAACAGGAAACCCTTCTTGTTCAGGACTGTCATAGCCACAGTTTGCAGAAAGTGCAGCTATTGATTAATGCAATGTAGTGTCAATTAGATGTACATTCCTGAGGTCTTTTATCTGTTGTAGCTTTGTCTTTTTCTTTTTCTTTTCATTACATCAGGTATATTGCCCTGTAAATTGTGGTAGTAGTACCAGGAATAAAAAATTAAGGAATTTTTAACTTTTCAATATTTGTGTAGTTCAGTTTTTTTACATTTTAGTACAGAAACTTTAACAAAATGCAGTTTTGAAGGTGTTTCCTTGTGAGTTAACAAGTAAAGAAGATCATTGTTAATTACTATTTTGTATGAATTTTGCTAAAGTTAACTGTAAAGAAACACCTGCTGACTTGCAGTTTAAGGGGAATCTATTCTCCACATTTCCAAACCATGAAATGAATAGGCTCTGACATGTGGAGAGAATAGATATTTGTATGTTTGCAATGTGTGTTTTAGATAAATAGAATTGGGTATTTAAATTAGCATATTTGTGAATTTAATAGCATTAAGGTTTACCTTCAAATGAAAAAATCTCAAAATTCCAAAAAAAAGAAGAAATTAAAAACCTGAATACCCATATAACAAGCAAAGAGATTTAGTTAGTAATCACAAAACTTCCCACGAAATCTTCCACTAGTATCTATGAATTATCAGAAAGAGAAATTAAGAAATCAAAAAGAATAAAATACCCAGGAATTAATTTAACCAATGATATAAAAGACTTATACACTAAAAACTATAAGACAGTAGTGAAAAAATTGAAGAAAACATGAGTAAATGGGAAGATATGCTATGCTCATGGAATAGAAAAATTAATATTGTTAAAATGTCCATACTACCCAAAGCAGGCCAGTTTTAAAGCAATCTCTATCAAAATTCCAATGGCATTTTTCATAGAATTAGAGCTAATAATTATAAAGTTTGTATGGAACCACAAATAACCAAAGCAATCTTGAGAAAGAAGAACAAAGCAGAAGTTATTGCACTTCTTGATTTTAAACTATACTACAAAGCCATAGTAATCAAAACAGTATGGTATTGGCATAAAAACAGATACACAAATCAATGGAACAGAATAGAGAGCTCAGAATCAAGCCAACACTTTTATGGACAGTTAACTTACCACCAAGGAGCCAAGAACATACAATGGAGAATGGACAGTCTCTCCAATAAATGGTGTTGGGAAAACTGGACAGCAACATGCAAAAGAATGAAACTAAACTATCTTACATCATACATTAAAATTAACTCAAAATGGATTAAAGACTTGAATATAAGACCTGAAACCATAAAATTCCTAGAAGAAAACATAGGCAGTAAGCTCCTTGACATTGTTCTTAGTGACATTTTTGTGAATCTGATTCCAAAGGCCAGGGAAACAAGCAAAAATAAACAAACGGAATTACATCAAACCAAAAAACTTCTGTACACAAAAGAGATCATTATCAAAACCAAAAGACAAACTACTGAATGGGAGGTTATTTTTCCAAATCATATATCTGACAAGGGCTTAATATCAAAAATATATAAAGAACTCATACAACTCAACAACAACAACAACAACAAAAACTGATTGAAAAATGGGCAGAGGAGCTAAACAGACATTTTTCCAGAGAAGACATACAGATAGTTAACAGACACACGACAAGATCTTCAACACTAATTATTAGGGAAATGCAAATCAAAACCACAATGAGCTATCACCTCACACCAGTTAGAATGGCTATTATCAAAAGGAAAAGAAATAATAAAGGTTGGAGAGGATGAGGAGAAAAGGGAACCATTGTAATGGTTGATGGGAATGTAAATTGGTATAGACACTATGAAAAACAGTATGTAGATGCCTCAAAAAAACTAAGGTTAGAACTACCATATGATCTAGACCTTCCACTTCTGGGGATTTATCCAAAGAATAAAAAATGCTGATTCAAAAAGATATATGCACCCCTACATTCAAATTGTAGCATTATTTGCAATAGCCAAGAAATGGAAACAACCTAAATGCCCATCAATAAATGAATGGAGAAAGAAAATGTGGAGTATAGGAGTGCCTGGTGGCTCAGTTGGTTAAGTGTCTGCCTTCAGCTCAGATCATGATCCCAGGGAGGGTCCTGGGATCAAACCCCACATTGGGCTCCCTGATCAGCAGGGAGTCTGCTTCTCCTCCGTCTGTTCCTTGCCCTGCTTCTGCTCTCCCCTTCTCTCGCTTGCTCTCTCAAATGAATAAATAAAATCTTTAAAGAAAAAAAAAAGAAAATGTGGAATATAGAATGGAATACTTCTCAGCCATAAAAAAAGGAACAAAATCATTTGTGGCAACATGGATGAACCTTAAAGTTATTGTGCTAAGTGAAATAAGTCAGATGGAGAAAGACAACATGATTTCACTCATAAAAAAGAGTGAAAAAAAAAACACACCAAAAAAAAAAATGAAACAAAATAAAACAAAAATAAACTCATAGATACAGAGACTAGAATGTGGGTTACCAAAGTGGAAGAGGTGTGGAGAGTGGGTGAAATGAATAAAGGGGGTCAACTGTATAGTGATGGATGATAACTAGATTTTTAGTGGTGATGACTTTGTAGTGTATACAGATGTCAAACTATAATGTACACCTGAAACATAATGTTATATAACAATTTTACCTTTATAAATAAAAAAGAAAAAATCTATTAGAACTAATAAGTAAGGTTAGCAAAATTTCAGGATGTAAGATCAATACACAAAAATCAGCTATACCCTGTCAATGAACAGTCTGAAAATGAAGAAAACAAATTCATTTACAAAAACATCAAATAAAAACCAAATATTTAGGTATAATTTAACATAAGAAGTATAAGAATTTACACTGAAAATTACAAAATATCACTGAAAGAAATTAAAGACATAAATAAGTGGTAGATAAACATCCTGTGTTCAATGATTGGAGCATTTAATATTGTTAAAATACCAGTAGTCCCCAAATTGATCCAGAGATTCAACACAATCCCTTTCAAAATTCAAACTGCCTTTTCTTTTACAGAACTATACAGCTGATCCTAAAATTCATATGGAATTACAAAGGACCCAGAATAGGCAAAACACTCCTGACAAATAAGAGCAAAGTTGGGAGATTCACACTTTCTGATTTCAAATTCTACTACAAAGCAATAGTAATCAAGACAGTGTGATACTGGCATAAAGATATATATATATATCAAAGGAATAAAGTTGAGATTCTGGAAGTAAACACATACATGTATAGTCAATTGGCTTTAGATAGAGCTACCAAGGTCATTCAATGGAGAAAGAATACTCTTTTCAGCATATGGTGCTGGGACAACTGAATATCAACATGCAAGGGAATGAAGATGCTGAACATCATTGCTCATTAAGGAAATGCAAATCAAAACCACCATGAGCTAGCACTTCACACCCACTAAAATGGCTATAATAAAAAAAATATATATTTCCTGTGAAGTACTACTGAATAACCAAAGACTTTAAGAAAGAAAACATTTGTTGGTGAGGATGTGGAAAAACTGGAGCCCTCAAACATTGCTGATGGGATTGTAAAATGGTACACCTGCTATTGAATCAGTTTGACATTTCTAAAAAAGTTAAACATAGAATTATCACATGACCCAGTGTATTAGTTTCCTAGGTCTTCCATAACAATTACCATAAACTGGATGACTTACAGAAATTTATTGTTTTACATTTATGAAGTTTAGAAATTCAAAATCAAAGTGTGATTTCAGACCATGCTCCCTCTGAAAATGCTAGGAAAGAATCCTTCCTTGTCTCTTCTAGCTTCTGGTGGTTGTCAGCAATCCCTGCCTTCCTTGGCTTAGAGTTGTATCACTTCAATTTGTGTTTCTGTCTTCACGTAGCTGCCTCCTCTCTGTGTATGTCTGTCTCTCTGTCCAAATCTCCCTCTTCTTATAAGGAGATCCATCACTTGATTAGAGTTCACCTTAATCTAGTATGACCTCATCTTCATTTGATTATATCTGCAAAGACCCTATTTTGAAATAAGGTCATGTCACAGGTACCAAAGGTTAGGACTACAACATATCTTTTGGGAAAATAAAATTTAACCCACAACACCCAGAAATTCCACTATGAAGTATATACCAAAAAAATATTGAAAATAGGTACTCAAACAAAATCTTGTGCATGAATGCTCCTAGGAGTACTATTCACAATAGCAAAAGACATGTAACCAACCCAAATATCCATCAACTAATGACTGGACAAATGTGGTATACACATACAATGGAATGTTACTCAACCAGGAAAAGGAACGTAAGTAATGAAACTGGATACCACTGGATAAATCTTGAAAACATTATGCTAAGTGAAAGAAGCCAGATACAAATGGCCATTTATATGATTTCATTTATATGAAATGTTCAGCATAAGCAAATCCATAGAGACAAAAAGTAAGTAGTGGTTGCAAGGAATGGGGAGAAGGGGGAAATTAGTGACTACTAATGGGTATCAGGGCTTTTTGGTATGGAAGTAAATGTGGTAGAATTAGATAGTAATTGTACAACTTTGTGAAAATACTAAAAACTACAAAATTGTACACTTTAAAATGATGAATTTTATGATGTGTACTTTATAACTCAATATAAAAAATAAATTTTAAAAAATAATTGTAATGTGCACCTGTTAATGTTGATCTCTAATGATATTTTATAGATTTTTTTATCTTTGAAAATGTCTTTCACAAAGATAGGTGCTACCAAATACTGATGTTGATCATCATTCTAATTATATGGTTTTAATTGAGTATATTTATCTTTATACATTTGCATCATAGGCCAAAAAATGCTGCTGGGAAAAATACCTGCTACAAATTTGTGTAGGAATGAAGATCTCATTTCTTGTTTTAACTTTCAACAGTACAGAAAGTATATAAAGTAGCTTGACATTACTTGTGATTCAAACAACAAAAACCAAGATGACTTTGCCTTAGTACAAGTTACTCATGTAAGCACTGTTTTCCTTGTAATTTTAGGTTGAACTCACTAATAAAATTTATAAGTTGCAGCAAAAGCCAATTTGCAAAGCTATTCAGTGCTTGATAATAGTAATCCAAAGAGATTCTTCTCTTTCAGAAAAATTTCAATCTTGGCCTTGAGCTCAAAAAAACCACAATAAAACATTACCACTGCTAAATCATTGAACTGTTATGCAGAAGAGCAAGCTAGGATATTTCACTTCTATTTCTGACAAAAATTCACAGAACTCATAGTGGTTAAGTCACAAGAGTGAATGAAGTCCACTGTTAACACTACCGGTTCAGTAACAAATGGTAGACTGAAATATTTCCTGTGAAGTACTACGGAATAACCAAAGACTTTAAACAGCTTTTGTCTTCAAAAGCTTTGTTAATTTGTTCAACCAAAACTTTCCTGCTTCACAGGTATTTTTACCACTATCAGTTGTAACACATTTTTTAGAAGATATCATTTTCAGGTTGTATTGTATTAGCATTTCATAACTTATTTGAAAATATTCTCACCTGTAGCTATTCCATGCAAACTATTCATAGGGCTAATACTTTATCACTTCAAACTTGGTATTTAATCTTTGAATAACAGAAATGATTGAGAAATATCAATAATATTTTCAACTCATCAGAAGCCAAGGAAAACCACTTGAAATAATTTGCCTTCTTTCTTAACTGACTACTGTTGTTACTTCTCAGTCAAGCTTGCCTTAGTCCCAATGCAGTGGCCCCCTCTCCCAGTAGACCAGCACAAACCCCTGCCCATACCATGTCTCTGGACCAGAGTTCCATAGGGCCCCAATTCTGGTGGAGTTCGTGTCAGGTCTCATTTCACAAGCAGACCAGAGCACACCTAGTTAACACTTACCACCTTCAGGCCAGTCATCTGTGGAGGCTTTCCTTGCCTGCTGTGGGCAGCATTTTGTCCCTGGCCTGAAGGATAGAACAGCAAAAACACAATAGCAGAGTGCCCACAGCACACACAGAGACATTCCTTGAAGGGCCAGGCCCTGGGCACTATATGACCTCTTCTTCACAAGGCCATTACTTTCAGGGGCAGGAGACATGCAGAAACTCAGACAAAATGCCAAGACAGAGGAATTTATCCCAAATGAAAGAACAAGATAAGGCCACAGCCAGAGATCTAAGCAAAACAGATATAAGTAACACATGCCTGATAGAGAATTTAAAGCAACAATCATAAGGATACTCACCAGGCTCAAGAAAAGAATAAAAGACATCAGTGAGACCCTTACAAAGAGATAAGAGTTAAAAAAGAATCAGTCAGAGATGAAGAATGCAATAAATGAGATCAGAAACAGGCTTGATGCAATGAACAGCAAGCTGGAAGAAGAGAAATAAAGTAGTGACCTAGAAGACAAAATAATGGAAAATAAAGAACCTGAACAAAAGAGAGAAAGAATAATTATGCAACATGAGAAAAGACTAGAAAACTCAATGACTCCATCAAACATAATAACATTCATATAATAGGGGTCCCAGAAGAAGAGAGAAAAGGGGTCAGAAAATTTATTTCAAAAAATAATAGCAGAAAATTTCCCTAATCTAGGGAAGAAAACAGACATCCAGATCTAGGAAGCACAGATAATTGCTACCAAAATCAAAAAAAGCAGGCCAACACCAAGACATATTAAATTTGCAAAATAAAATTAAATTTGCAAAATACCGGGATAGAGAAAAAATCTTAAAATCAACAAGACAAAAGAAGTCCTTAACTTACAAAGGAAAACCCATAAGGTTAGCTGGAGATTTCTCAACAGAAATTTGGCAAGCAAGAAGGAAGTGACATGATATATTCAAAGTGCTGAACAGGAAAAATCTGAAGTCAAGAATACTCTATCCAGCAAGGCTATCATTCAGAGTGGAAGGAGAGATAAAGAGTTTCCCAGAATCACAAAAACGAAAGGAATTCATGACCACTAAACAAGCCCTGCAAAAAATATTAAAGGGAACTCTTTCAGTGCAAAGGAGAGACCAAAAGTGACAAAGACAAGAAAGGATCAGAGAAAATATCCAGAAACAATGACAAAACAAGTAATAAAATGGCAATAAATATGTCTATCAATAATTACTTTGAATGTAAATGTACTAAACACTCCAACTAAAAGACATAGGGTGTCAGAATGGATAAAAAAAATAAGACCCATCTTTATGCTGACTACAAGAGACTCATTTTAGACCTAAAGACACCTGCAGACTGAAAGTGAGGGGACGGAGAAACATTTATCATGCAAACGGATGTCAACAGAAAGCCAGAGTAGCAATACTTACATCGGACAACCTGGACTTTAAAACAAAGACTGTAGGGTGCCTGGGTGGCTCAGTTGTTAAGCGTCTGCCTTCAGCTCAGGTCATGATCCCAGAGTCCTGGGATTGAGCCCCGCATCAGGCTCCCTGCTCGGTGGAAAGCCTGCTTCTCCCTCTCCCACTCCCCCTGCTTGTGTTCCCTCTCTTGCTGTGTCTCTCTCTGTCAAATAAATAAATAAAATCTTTAAAAAAAAAAAAAAGACTGTAACAAGAGACAAAGAAGGGCATTATATAATCATAAAGGGGACATTCCAACAAGAAGATATAACAATTGTAAATATTTATGCACCCAGCATGGGAGCATCCTAATATATAAAACAATTAATAACAAACATAAAGGAACTCATTGATAGTAATACAAAAATTTTAGGAGACCTTAACACCCCACTTACATCAATGGACAGATCAACTAAACAGTATATCAACAAGGAAACAATGGCTTCGAATGATACACTGGACCAGATGGACATAACAGATATAATCAGAGTGTTCCATCCTAAAACAGCAGAATATACATTCTTTTCAAGTGCACATAGAACACTCTCCAGAATAGATCACACATTACATCACAAAACAGACCTCAACAAATTCAAAAAGATTTAAATCATACTGTATATCTTTTCTGACCACAACACTATGA
This sequence comes from Neomonachus schauinslandi, assembly GCF_002201575.2. Taxonomy (NCBI): domain Eukaryota; kingdom Metazoa; phylum Chordata; class Mammalia; order Carnivora; family Phocidae; genus Neomonachus; species Neomonachus schauinslandi. The sequence goes on along the minus strand of NC_058406.1, from coordinate 126,914,031 downwards.
AACTAGAAGTCAACCACAAGAAAAATTTTGGAAAGACCACAAATACATGGAAGTTAAACAACAGGCTACTAAACAATGAATGAGTCAACCAGGAAATCAAAGAAGAAATTAAAAAAAAAATACAAGGAAACAAATGAAAATGAAAACATAATGGTCTAAAACCTTTGGGATACAGCAAAAGCAGTCCCAAGAGGGAAGTATACAGCAATACAGACCGACCTCAAGAAGCAAAAAATCTCAAATAAACAACCTAAACTTACACCTAAAGGAGCTAGAAAAAGAACGGTAAAAGAAGCCTAAAGCCAGCAGAAGGGAGGAAGGAAATAATAAACTTAGAGCCAAAATAAATGATATAGAAACTAAAACCAAACAAACAAACAAAAATAAAACAGATAAATGAAACCAGGAGGTGGTTCTTTGAAAATATTAATAAAATTGATAAACCTCTAGCCAGACTTATCAAAAAGAAAAGAGAAAGGACCTAAATAAATAAAATCACAAATGAGAAAGGAGAAATAACAACCAATACCACAGAAATACAAACAATTGTAAGAGAATATTATGAAAAACTATATGCCAACAAACTGGACAACCTAGAAGAAATAGATAAATTCTTAGGAACATATAAACTACCAAAACTGAAACAGGGAGAAATAGAAAACTTGAACAGACAAATAACCAGCAAAGAAATTGAATCAGTAATCAAAAAACTCCCAACAAACAAAACTCCAGGTCCAGATGGCTTCACAGGTAAAGTCTATCAAACATTTAAAGAAGAGTTAATACCTATAAATCTCAAACTATTCCAAAAAAGTGAAAAGGAAGGAAAACTTCCAAATTCATTCTACAAGGCCAGCATTACCCTGATACCAAAAGCAGATAAAAACTCCATTAAAATAAAGGGCACCACAAGACAATATCCCTGATGAACATGGATGCAAAAATTCCCAATGAAATTCTAGCAAACCAAATCCAACAATACATTTAAAAAAATCATTCACCACAATCAAGTGCAGTTTATTCCTGTGGCAAGGGTGGTTTCAATATTCACAAATCAATCAATGTGATACACCATATTAATAAAAGAAAGAATAAGAACCATACGATCATTTCAATAAATGCAAAAAGGCATCTTTTATCAATTCATGATAAAAACCTTCAACAAAGTAGGCTTAGAGGGAACATACCTCAACACAATAAAGGCCATTTATGAAAAACCTACAGCTAATATCATCCTGAATGGGTAAAAACTGAGAACTTTTCCTCTATAGTCAGGAACCAAACAGAGATGTCCACACTCACCACTTTTATTCCACAAAGTACTGGAATAGACAGCAAGTAGACAACAAAAAGAAATAAAAGGCATCCAATTCAGTAAGGGAGAAGTAAACCTTATACTATTTGCAGATGACATGATACTATATATAGAAAACCCTAAAGACTCCACACACACACACACAAAATACTTGAAGTAATAAATGAATTCAGTAAAGTTGCAAAATACAAAATTAATACAGAGAAATTGGTGCATTTCTATACACTACTAATGAAGAAGCAGAAAGAGAAATTAAGAAAAACAATCCCATTTATAATTGCACCAAAAAAAATACCTAGGAATAAATTTAATTAAAGAGCTGAAAAGACCTGTACTCTGAAAACTATCAAACAATGATGAAAGAAATTAAAGATGACACAAATGAAAAGATATTCCATGTTCATGGATTGGAAGAATTAATATTGTTAAAATATTCATATTACCCAAAGAAATCTATAGATTCAATGCAATCCCTGTCAAAATACCAACATTTTTCATAAAACTAGAATAAGTAATACTAAAATCTGTATGGAATGACAAAAGACTCCAAATAGCCAATGCAATCTTGAGAAAGAGAAAACAAGCCGGAGGTATCTCAATCCCAGATTTCAAGTTATAATATAAAGCTATAGTAATCAAAACAGTAGAGTATTAGCAGAAAAATAGATACATATATCAATACAAGAATTTACAACAGGGAAAAGACAGTCTCTTCAGTAAATGGTGCTGGAATAAATGGACAGCTACATGTAAAAGAATAAAAGTGGACCACTTTCTAACACCATTTACAAAAATAAAGTCAAAATACTCAAAAAACTAAATGTGAGACCTGAAACCTTAAAAATCTTAGAAGAGAACACAAACAGTAATTTCTCTAACATCAGTCATAGAAACATTTTCCTAGATATGTCTGCTGAAGCAAGGGCGACAAAATCAAAAATAAACTCTTGTGACTACATCAAACTAAAAAGCTTTTGCACAGCAAAAGGAACCATTAACAAAACAAAAAGCCAACCTACTGAATGGGAGAAGATACTTGCAAAATCATTTATCTGATAAGGGGTTAACATCCAAAATATATAAAGAACTTATAAAACTCAACAACAAAACAGCAATCTGATTAAAAAATGGGCAGAAGACCTGAATAGACATTTCTCCAAAAAAGACATACAAATGGCCAACAGACACATGAAAAAAATGCTTAACATCACTAATCATCAGGGAAATGCAAATCAAAACCACACACCTTATACCTGTCAGAATGGCTAAAATCAAAAAGACAAGAAATAAGTGTTGGTGGATGTGGAAAAAAAGAAACCCTCATACACTGTTGAAGGGAATGTAAACTGGAAGCAATTGTGGAAAATTGTACAGAGGTTTCTCAAAAATTTAAAAATAGAAAAACCACATGGTCCAATAATTCCACTATTGGGTATTTTACCCAAAGAAAACAAAAACTAATTCAAAAAATATTTACATCCTTCCCTATGTTTATAGCAGCATTATACAATGTAACGAGATATGGAAGCAACCTATGTGTCCATCAATAGAAAAACAGATAACAAGATGTAGTGGTGGTGGTGGTGGTGAGTGTGTGTGTGTGTACATGTAAATACATAAGTCATGGGAATATAGTCAGTGTTATTATAATAGCCTTGTATGGTGACAGGTGGTAGCTACACTTGTGCTGAGCATAGCATAATGTTTAAACTTGTCAAATCACTATGTTACACACCTGAAACTAATGAACATTATATGTCAACTACACTCAAATGCAAAAAAAAATTTTAATGCAGAATTGTGAGACTGAATAAAAACCAAGAACCAATTACATGCTGTCTACAAGAAATTCACATTAAATACACTGATAGATCAAAAGAAAAAACATGGAAAAAACTGCAACAACTATTCATTAGAAAGCTAACTATATTAATATCAGACAAAGTAGACTTCAGAAAAATAAGAATGTTACCAGGAATAAAGAGAAACTTTTCATAGTAATAAAGTAATCAGTTCACCAAGAAGGTGTAATAATCATAAATATCTATGCACTTAGTAACAGCTTCAAAACATATGAAGCAGAAACTGCCAAACTGAAAGAAGAAATAGAGTCCACAACTGTCGAGAGATATTTCAATACTCCTGTCTCTATAACTGGTAGAAACAGGAAGGAAAAATCAGTAAGGATAAAGAAGACTTAACACTATCAATCAAGTTTGACCCAACTGACAGTTACAGAGTACTCTATTATTATTAGCAAAATGCCATAAATTTCAAACACATATATATAACATTCACCAAAATAGATCCCATCTTAAGACATAAAATAAGTCTTAATAAATTCAGTGCCATAAAATAAGTTTCAATAAATCTAATGAAAATAAAATTATACAAAGTATATTCTGGAACCACAACTAAATTAAAATAGAATTCAATTCCAGAAAGATATCTGGAACATTCCAAAATATGTGGAACTTGGCAATACATTTCTATATAATCCATACGTCAAGGAACCAACTTGATTTTGTGGGGAAAAAAATCATTAGGGAGCTTAGAAAACATCTTGAACTAAAGGAAAATGATGACAAACCGGGGTGCCTGGGTGGCTCAGTCATTAAGCATCTGCCTTCGGCTCAGTCATGGTCCCAGGTCCTGGGATCGAGCCCCATCGGGCTCTCTGCTCAGTGGGTGGCCTGCTTCTCCCTCTCCTACTCACCCTGCTTGTGTTCCCTCTCTCGCTGTGTCTCTCTCTGTCAAATAAATAAATAAAGGATCTACTTCTTGTATTAACTTTAGATTAGTAACCCCAAAATGAATAAAAAGCATTCTGCTTTTTGTTTGCCTAAAAAAAATAAAATAAAATAAAATAAAATCTTTAAAAAATAAATAAATTAATTAAGGAGAATGATAACAAACTTGTCAAAATTTGTGGGGTCATTTAAGGCAATGTTTACAGAGAAATTTATGGCTTTAAATGCTTATGTTAGAAAAGAAGAAAGTTCCAATAATCAATTGTCTATCCATTTTAGGGAACTAGGAAAAGAAAAGCAAATTAAACCTAAAGTGAATAGGAGAAAATAAATAATTAAGAGTGGAACACAATAAAAACAAGGCCAAAAAAAGGGAAAGAGCAATGAAATATAAACCAGTTCTTTGAAAAGTCTGATAAAGTTGAGAAGAAATTCTAGTTTAAAGAAAAAACTCAATTACTAATATTAGGATCAAAAGAAGGAAAATCATGAAGATTCTACAGACACTTAGAATAAGAGACTACTATAAAGAAATCTAGGGGAAAAAAATTTCTGATCACTTAGATGGAACAAATTCCTTAAAGACACAAATTACCAAAATTGATTATAGAAGAAACAGAAATTCTAAATAGCTGCCATATCAATTAGAGAAATTGACTTAGAATTAATCCCTTCTCACAAATAAAATTTCAGGCCCAGATGGCTTCACTTACTCAAGTTCATTATTATTATTTCAAATATTTAAGAGAGAAATAATATCAGTTCTTTAGAAAGAACTTAGAATCTAATAGAGGAGGAGGGACCTTTTCTCAGCTGACTTTATGAGACAATTCTTTCCCTGATAACAATAAGAGGCAAGGACATTACAAGAAAAGAAAATTCAAGAGTAACTGGGTGTTATGCACAAACAATGCATCATGGAACACTTCATCTAAAACTAATGATGTAATGTATGGGGATTAACATAAGAATAAAATAAATAAATAAATAAATAAATAAATAAATAAATAAATAAATAAATAAATAAAATTTTTTTTAAAAGAGTAATATTTCTCATGTACATAGGGGCAGAAATCTTAATAAAATATAAGCAAATTAAATCCAGCGATACATAAAAAGTATAATACATTATGACTAAGTGGGGTTTTCCCAAGAATACAAAGGTGGTATAACATATGGAAAAAAAAAAATGTAATTCACCATATTAACAGAATAAAGGAGAAAAGATATCTGAGCAGCTCAATAAATGCAGAAAATGTATTTTACAAACTTCAATACCCGTTCATAATTTTTAAATCTCAGAAAACTGGGACTAGAAGGAAACTTCCTCAACTTGATAAAGGGTATCTACTAAACCTGCAGCTAACATCATACTTAATAATGAAGACAGTATTCCACCCCACCCCCGCAACGATCAGGAACAAGGCAAAGATATCTGCTCTAACAACTTCTGTTCAACATTGTGTTTGAGGTGCTACTAGTGAAATAATGCAAAAAAAGAAAAAATACAGTTTGAAAAGGAAAAAGTAAACTATCTTAATTTGCAAAAGAAATTATTGTGTACATAAAAAATGCTAAGAAATCTATGAAGAAAAAGCTACTAGAATTAATAAGTGAATTTAGCAAGTTTATAGGCCACATGATGAATATTTAAAAATTAGTTGTATTTATATACCCTAGCATGAACAATTAGAGAAATTGAGAAAATAATACCATTTGATTAACATGAAAATTAAATACTTAAGGATAAATTTAATAAAAATATGTACACTGAATTTATAAAATATTGCTGAGAAAAAATGAAGACCTATACAGATAAGGAAATATTGGAAAACTCAATAGGGTTAAGATATAAATCATCCCTTCCTAAATTGATCCAAAAAGATTAATGTAATCCTAATTAAGATCCCAGGAGGCTTCTTTGTAAAGGCTGACAGGTTAATTATATTTATATGGAACATTAAAAGACCTTGAACAATGAAAACAATTTTGAAGAACAAAGTTGTAGAACTTACACTATTTATTTCAATACTTACAGGTACAGTTATCAGAAGAGTATGTACTGACTGACATAAAGAGCAACAGAACAGAAGAGACCAGTGGCTATGGGTATGCATATATATATATATACACATATATATATGGTCACTTTATTATTTACAAAGGTGCTAAGATAATTCAATGGGGAAAGAACAGTCTTTTCAACAAATTGTGCTGGAACAACTGGAAAGCCATATGGGGAAAAAAATGAAATTCAATCCTTACCTCATATCACACACAAAAATTGCCCAAAATGGCTCACAGACTTAAACATGAAAATTATAGTGCTTCTAGAAGAAAACACAGGAGAAAATGTTTGAGACCTGGGGACAGGCAAATATTGACTTGTTTTGGTCAATAAAATGTGAATGGATATGAAGTGGCAGCTTTAAGTGCCAGGGTATGATATAACATGCTCCTTTTCCCATGTAATCATGAAAGCATCTGTCAAAAGGGAATCTCTGTCAACCTGTGCAGAGATCCTTTGTGGACATGTAGCATGAGTGAGACTTAAATCTTTGCTATGATAAACCACTGCTAATTTGGGCATTCTTTGCTACTGAAGCATATTCTAGTCCAGTCTGTAATAAATGTTTTGGATACACAGTTCATATGCTATTTTTCTTAGAAATGTAAGGTCTTATTGGCACTTTTAATGTAGAAAGCTGGCAAATCATCAGTTGAGAACTTCAGTCAAGCATGAAATTTGAGGTATGACTTCAAAAAAACAAATGTGCTGTTAAAGGTGACTTGTGTCCATCCTTTGGGCAAAGAAAAAAAATTAGAAAAGTATTATTAAAAGAATTTCAAGAAAAAGGTGTGAAATAATTTCTAGTGAACCTATGCTCTAGATTTTAAATCCATACTTTTATTCTACATAAAGATGACTCTGTACTAACAGACAACCTCTGCTTTCTTACTAAACCCAATAAAGATTAGAAAGAAATGAAGACTCCATTGCAACCAACTGGCTTAAGGACTAATTAAATAGCTTGACTTTACATTGGACTTTAATTCCAAATATTACAACGACACACTCATTTCATCCATTCATTGTCTTTGTAGGTAGCAAATAAATCAGTGTTTTTGACTCTGAATACTTCCTCTTTTTAACTGACAAATGGATGTTAGAAATGGTATGCCAACATTTCACCATGAAGCTATCAATTTCCTTCCCAGAATCTGATCCACACACATTCCAAAAAATTAACACACAAGATTTAATCCAAGCATTTCTTCCTTTTTCCAAAATGTACAAGTTGAGTCCATTTTACAACAATCAGGATCATCCAATTTTGCATGTGGAGTTTGTTAAGTGCTGTGCCAAAAGAAAAGTCAGCCTGGTGGGAAGAAAAAAAAGCTGTGTTGCTCTATGACCATGGCCAGTAGATTGCACTCAGTTAACTTCTTTCAGGCATAATTCATCATGGACAGAGCCAATTTGTTAACACATGTTCTCTGGCTGAATTAGGCCATAGCCCTGTTGCCCTGCATACCATTATATCCATAGACATGCCAAATAACACTCCATTTTCAGTTGGGCAACCCAAATTAAAAACCCCTCCAAGACATTTATAAACTGCTTACCTCACCATGTCTATTGGTTAGATCTGTTTATAACTTCAAGGAACATTTCTGAGCACTCAGTAATCATAATATTGGGGCTTTTTACAAAGTAACAAGACCTCTCTTATAGTAATTACTATGTATTAGGTTTTTCACAAAAATACATTTCCCTTGGGGCGCCTGGGTGGCTCATTCAGTTAAGCGTCTGCCTTCAGCTCTGGTCATGATCCCAAGGTCCTGGGAAAGAGTCATGTGGGCTCCCCGCTCAGTAGGGAATCTGTTTCTCCCTCTCCCTCTGTCCCTCCCGCCCCCAGCTCCCCCACCATGCTTGCACACATGCTCGCTCTCTCTCTTGCTCTCTCTCAAATAAATAAAATCTTTTTAAAAAATACATTTCCCTTACATGCATAAATAACCTTATACTTTAATATTCTCATGATCTATTAATTTCCTATCAAATCTATGGACATAGCATTAAGAAAATAATATCAATTCTCAAAACAATTATTTAACTGGAACCAACAATTCCTTGTCCTTAAAATTCTTTAAACTTTCATCCCAACTATCCCCCTTTGTTTGATACTTGGCTAGAAATGGAGAAAATTGAAAGATTTTTCAAGTCCTGAAAAGCGAAGGCTTACAATTCATAAATTAGAAATCAATTTTTCTGCTCACCTTCTCACAAGATCTTTTTATTTTTATTTTTTTAAATATCCGTATGAATAAAAAGAAAGAGTTGCCATGGTATTTTAGTATGATGTTATGTCCAGGAGATATCACAATTCAGAATATTTGCAGTCCATCAAATGAAACCTTACACAGCATATGTTTTTAAACTCCTATCAGTGTCATAAATGTTATAGGAATCCTGGCTTGTTAGCTTATGGAGGCTATGATACTCACAGCACTTCAAGGTGTTTTATACTACATTAGATTGCCAAGAAGTCTGTTTCTCCCTACTATTCCTGCCTATTATTAAACTGGGCCATTCAAAATCCTTTCAGGGTCAACACAAGTTGAAATTTGAATCATTAGGTTCCTTTATCATGGGTTATTATCCCAAGCATAAAACACTAAAAAGAGATGTACATCATTTCCTTTGCGTTCTCTTTCACTAGTCTTTTGGTCAGAGACCAGCAAAGATCTACACAGACAACAAACATATCTTAAGTATTTACAATGTTCCAGTTATCATGCTGTACTCTACAAATACAAAAGTGATTAAGTCCTGGTCTCAAGTTGCTTATGGTCTAACAGAGAAAACATCCCTTAATTACACAAACATAGAGACATTCTCAGGATGTTATGGTATTAACTTTCCCATGTATAATGTTAAGTTTGGTACTTGGCTGGATCATCTTAAACTCTAACTATAAAAGTGTTCAACAGTACATTAACCATGGCAAGCAAAACATTTTTATTTTGTATATTTTATTTTGTTTACAACCCATTTAGAAAATTTTCTTGGGTTTTTTTATAAGCCAATTTTAGTTATTTTTTAAAAGATCTTGCAAAAATCTATCAATATCCAAAATTGTCTTTTTTGCCAGGTCTCAAAGATTCATGCTACAGCAGGATTGGACCATCTGCTTTACCCAAATCTCAGGAAACAGGGCTTACAAGTGTGAGTGGATTCTCTGAAGGTCTACACACAAGATACCATTAGTGGACACAGCCAAGGAACATTTTAGGTTACTACCAGCCTACTATCAATAGCCATAGGCCACATTTTCTTCTGAGGTCATCTAACCTTATTTTCATTTATAGGCTAATGTCATATGCAAGCCAGATTATCTAAAACAGTCACTTGATCTACAGATAGCAAGCACAGTATTTTTTGAAGTGTATCAACAGCTTTCCTCTTTTATGTATCATAAAGATAGATAAAATTATCTATCTTCCTTGAAAATTAGGATGATATTAAGATTGTTGCAGCATTAAAATAAAGAGAAATAAAAATTAGTAATCGCTTGGACCACAAAATAGAATTTTCAAGTCAATGAGGATAAGAAATAGTCCTGAAAGTCAGGCTTTGTATGAGAGAAAAGGATTTTCTAAATTCCTTTATGTCCTTGTTTAACAAATTAAGACATAGTCTGGCTGATTTGATCACAGATTTTTCTATAAAAGAAGTCCATCCACTCTCACCACTTTTATATATAGTACTGCAAGTCCTAACCACAGCAATTAGACAACAAAAAGAAAAGACATTCAAATTGGTAAAGAAGAAGTAAAACTTTCACTATCTGCAAATGACATGAAACTATATATAGAAAACCCTAAAGACTCCACCAAAAAAAAACTACTAGAACTGATCAATGAATTCACTAAAGTCGCAGGATACAAAATCAATGTACAGAAATCTGTGGCATTCCTATACACTAATACTGAAGCAGCAGAAAGTGAAATTCAGAAAGCAATCCCATTTACAATTGCACCAAAAAGAATAAAATACCTGGGAATAAACTTAACCAAAGAAATGAAAGACATGTACTCTGAAAACTATAAAATATTGATTAAAGAAATTCAGGACAACTCAAAGAAATGGAAAGACATGCTAATGAATTGGAAGAACAAATATTCTTAAAATGTCTATACTACTCAAAGCAATCTATAGATTTAATGCAGTCCCTATCAAAATACCAACAGCATTCTCGTTCACAGAACTAGACAAACAATCCTAAAACCTGTATGGAACCACAAAAGACCCCAATAGCCAAAGCAATCTTGAAAAAGAAAAATAAACCTAGAGGTATCACAATTCCAGACGTCAAGATACACTAGAAAGCTGTGATAATCAAAACAATATGGCACTGGCATAAAGACAGACACACAGATTAATAGAACACAATAGAAAACCCAGAACTAAACCCACAAGTATAATGTCAATTAATCTTCAACAAAGGAAGAAAGAATATGCAATGAGAAAAAGACAGTCTCTTCAACAAATGGTGTTGGGAAAACTAGACAGCTACATGCCAAAGAATGAAAACAGACCACTTTCTTACACCATACACAAAAATAAATTCAAGATGGATTTTGAATTTATGTGCGACCTGAAACCATAAAAATCCTAGAAGAGAATATAGGCAATACTTTCTCTGACACCAGCTGTAGCAACATTTTTCTAGCTATGTCTCCTGAGGCAAGCGACATAAAAGCAAAAATAAACTATATCAAAATAAAAAGTTTCTGCACAGTAAAGGAAACAACAAAAGCAAAAGGCAACCTACTGAATGGGAGAAAATATTTGCAAATGACATACCCAATATTTAGTATCTAAAATATATAAAGAACTGATAGAGCTCAATACCCAAAAAACAATCCAATTAAAAATGGGCAGAAGACATAAACAGACATTTCTCCAAAGACATACAACTGGCCAACAGACACATGAGAATATGCTCAACATTACACACCATCAGGGAAACACAAATCAAAACCACAATGAGATACCACTTCACACCTGTCAGAATAGCTAAAATCAAAGCCACAAGAAACAAGTGTTAGTGAGGATGTGGAGTAAAAGGAACTCTCTTGTACTGTTGGTGGGAATGCAAACTGGTGTAGTCACTGTGGAAAACAGTATGGCGATTCCTCAAAAAGAGAAAACTAGAACTACCCTATGATCCAGTAATCATACTACTGGGTATTTACCCAAAACTTACAAAAACACTAATTGAGGGGTGCCTGGGTGGCTGGCTCAGTTGTTAAGCATCTGCCTTCAGCTCAGGTCATGATCCCAGGGTCCTGGGATCGAGCCCCGCATCGGGCTCTCTGCTCAGCGAGAAGCCTGCTTCTCCCTCTCCCACTCCCCCTACTTGTGTTCCCTCTCTCACTGTGTCTCTGTCAAATAAATAAATAAAATCTTTAAAAAAAAAAAAACACTAATTGAAAGGGCTACATGCACCCTTATGCTTATTGCGACATTATTTACAATAACCAAATTATGGAAGCAGCCCACACGTCCACCAATATATGAATGGATAAGGAAGATGTGATGTGTGTATATAGACACACACATATATATACAATAGAATATTATTCAGTCATAGAAAAGGGGTGGAATCTTGCAATTTGCAATGACATGGATGGGATAAAGGGTATAATGCTAAGTGAAATAAGTCAGTCAGAGAAAGACAAATATCATATGATCTCACTCATACATGGAATTTAAGAAACAAAACAAACAAGCAGAGGGAAAATAAAAGACAGAGAGGCAAATCAAGAAACATTGTTACCCCAGAGAACAAACTGGTGGTTACCAGAGGGGAGGTGGTTGGGGGGATGGGTTAAATAGGTGATGGGATTAAGGAATGCACTTGTGATGAGCACCGGGTGATCTATGGAATTGTTGAATCACTATATTGTACACCTGAAACTAATATAACACTGTATGTTAACTAACTGGAATTAAAATAAAAACTTAAAAAACTGGTCAAAATGGTAGATTTTATGTTATGTATATTATACTACAATAAAAAAAGAAGATAGTAACTATTAAACATTAAAATAATGCTTCATATGGTACTTAGTAACAACGTACTCTACAAAGTGAATCTCCAAGTGAAGGGATACATGCTGTATAAATTACATATCTTACTTATCAATGTGAATTTTCAACAGAAACAGACTAATATGTTAATGAGTAAATAAATAAAACAGCTAAAATATTTAAAATAAAGATCAGTAATAATTTCCTCATCAGAAGCCTTAGCAATTTACAAACTAGTTTGAGGGCCGTATATATTTCATTCTTACTTAGAAGTACACTGAATAAGAACAGATAAAAATATGTTGTTGTAACAGAATTTGAAGTAACTGTAAAATGATACCTGCTACAGATATATTAGTTTCACAACTAAATAAATATTTTTTAAAAGTCACTGTATTCATTCTGTAACAAGTACCTTAACAAGTGAATATTAAAATACACATTATTTGTAAGTAAAAATATGAAAGAATATGGTGAAAACAAGCAAGCTAGAACACTAAGTCCTCTAAAGAGTTAAAATAAGCAGTAGTCTGAGCGGTCACCCTCTAGAATCATGTCTTCATAAATCTGATTCATTTATAGAGTGTTTTTGATGATAGGCAATTCTTTGTTGAAAGTTAAGTGCTCTTTTATATGAATAAATAAAGAAGTCTTTGGTTTGAACTAATACATTATTTTGACAAATGTTTATTGGAAACCCAATTATAGGTTCATAAATCAGGGTTCTTTGTGGTCCATCAGGTGAGCTCACCAATGCCACCAGATGTCATGGTGCATACCAACAGGGTAATTAAAACAATTCCATGGAATGCTGTCCTTCTACACAATGACAGTAATCAAAACAGAGGGAAAAAAATAGCTTATTATCTTTAATTTACTGAAAATGCTTTTGCAAGATGTTGTGACCATACCTTAAAGGAAAAAGAAACACATTTGTTTTCTATTTACTGCTAGATTAAAATGACAAGGTCAAAGGGTGCCTGGATGGTTCTATCAGTTAAGCATCTGACTCTTGATTTTGGCTCAGGTCATGATCTCAGGGTTGTGAGATCAAGCCCCATGTTGGGCTCTTCACTGGGCATGGGGGCACGGAGCCTGCTTAAGATTCTCTCTCTCCGACGATGGACTCTGAAAAACAAACTGAGGGTTCTAGAGGGGAGGAGGGTGGGAGGATGGGTTAGCCTGGTGATGGGTATTGAGGAGGGCACATTCTGCATGGAGCACTGGGTGTTATGCACAAACAATGAATCATGGAACACTATATCTAAAACTAATGATGTAATGTATGGGGATTAACATAAGAATAAAAAAATAAATAAAAATTAAATTAAATAAATAAATAAATAAAGATTCTCTCTCTCCCTGTCCCTCTGCCCCTCCCCACTGCTCTCCCTCTCTAAATAAATAAATAAAATGACAAGATCAAGAATGATACATGATCTGTCAGTTGATTTTCAAAATTCTTCACAATAAAAAGGGAAAAAATTCATCTGCATATATCCCATGCCTGAACAATGTCCTTAGAAGAACTGCTCTTTTTTTCCTTCATTTCCTCCCTTCCTTGTCTTCCATCCCCCTTTTAAATAACTGTTATTTCCTGAAAAAGTGAGTCCTATTAATAAGGCCTAGTATACCTGGGCCAATGTAGCACAATTCAGCTATATAGTGCATGGACCTGAGTTGTATGAAAAATTCCATGATAAAAGTTTACATTCTTCGGGCGCCTGGGTGGCTCAGTTGGTTAAGCGGCTGCCTTCGGCTCAGGTCATGATCCTGGAGTCCCTGGATCGAGTCCCGCATCGGGCTCCCTGCTCGGCAGGGAGTCTGCTTCTCCCTCTGACCCTCCCCCCTCTCATGTGCTCTCTCTCATTCTCTCTCTCTCAAATAAATAAATAAATCTTTAAAAAAAAAAAGTTTACATTCTTTATTGTCAAAAAGAAAATGACAAGACAATTCTGGCAAAACCACAAACTCATTTCAACTGAAAATTGGAAAGACTTTTAACTCTAAAGATTTCCTGAAGTCCCTATATAGGCCAAATGTACCAACCATGAACAGGGAGGGGAATAAGGTATATAATGAAAGCACACATTTGTATATTATAACAAAGAGTAAGATATTTTCTTGACATTAGATTGTCTAAACCTAGTGAAAGATGCCAAAAAATCAGATATGAGTGATTAGCTTGATAAATAAAATAAAATGTAAGAATTCTGTCTTCAGGCACCTGGGTGGTTCAGTTGGTTAAGCGACTGCCTTCGGCTCAGGTCATGATCCTGGAGTCCCTGGATCGAGTTCCGCATCGGGCTCCCTGCTTGGCGGGGAGTCTGCTTCTCCCTCTGACCCTCCCCCCTCTCATGTGCTCTCTCTCATTCTCTCTCTCTCAAATAAATAAATAAAATCTTTAAAAAAAAAAGAATTCTGTCTTCTACTATTACAAATTTGTTATAATTATCTCTAAGCATTTTAAATCTTGCCTTGTTGTCTGTTAATGACTCAGGTTTGCTTTCTATGTAGGTAAAGTATTTCTTCCTTTATAGAGAGAATGATACATACAATAAAAAGATATTTGAGTATTTTCTGGGGTGGAAATAGAAATTTTATGCTTTCCTTGTTGTGCCTGGGTGGCTCAATCAGTTAAGCGTCATCTGCCTTCGGCTCAGGTCATGATCCCAGGGTCCTGGGATCGAGTCCCGCATCGGGCTCCCTGCTCAGCAGGGAGTTGCTTCTCCCTCTCTCTCTGCCCCTCTCCCTGCTTGTGATCTCTCTCTCAAATAAATAAATAAAATCTTAAAGAAATTTTATGCTTTCCCATACAATATAGCTAAAAAGGGCTTCTGCTCTTTGTTCAGACATTACTATTTAGCAGTGGAAAATGAAGGATCTCTGCCTGTCCCAAATAACCACGAGTAATGCAGGCCAACACATCAGAGATTTGTCTCTAGACCAGCCAGACAACTCCACATGAAGTACCAGTTGAGTAAGACCACAAATGCAGAACTCTATTTTACTCTATAACTGCACTGCCCAAGCCTACCAGCTTGACTATTGTTAGTAATATAAACAAGGAGGTGAGTGACAACTTAAAATAATAGCTGTTAAGCTACTCCAAACTTAAACCCAAGAAACCATGTCACCAAGACCAACTTAAAAATGTCAGTGTCTAAATACAACTATTATTTGTGAAAGACAAAAAAAATGTTACCACTGTATCGTAGGAAAAGTGTTTAGAAAGAACTGAACTGGGAGCTGGGTCTCCAAGCATCCCTGATTTGAATTCTATTTAAATGGGTGCCTGACTAGTATCCAAAATCCATAAAGAACTTCTTAAACTCAACACCCAAAGAACAAATGATCCAATCAAGAAATGGGCAGAAGACATGAACAGACATTTTTCCAAAGAAGACATCCAAATGGCCAACAGACACATGAAAAAGTGCTCAACATCGCTCGGCATCAGGGAAATCCAAATCAAAACCTCAATGAGATATCACCTCACACCAGTCAGAATGGCTAAAATTAACAAGTCAGGAAATGACAGATGTTGGCGGGGATGCAGAGAAAGAGGAACCCTCCTACACTGTTGGTGGGAATGCAAGCTGGTGCAGCCACTCTGGAAAACAGTATGGAGGTTCCTCAAAATTTGAAAATAGAGCTACCATACAGCCCAACAATTGCACTACTGGGTATTTACCCCAAAGATACAAAAGTAGGGATCCGAAAGGGTATGTGCACCCCGATGTTTATAGCAGCAATGTCCACAATAGCCAAACTGTGGAAAGAGCCAAGATGTCCATCGACAGATGAATGGATAAAGAAGATGTGGTATATATATACAATGGAATATTATGCAGCCATCAAATGGAATGAAATCTTGCCATTTGCAACGACGTGGGTGGAACTGGAGAGTGTTATGCTGAGCGAAATAAGTCAATCAGAGAAAGACATGTATCATATGACCTCACTGATATGAGGAATTCTTAATCTCAGGAAACAAACTGAGGGTTGATGGAGTGGTGGGGGGGTGGGAGGGATGGAGTGGCTGGGTGATAGACATTGGGGAGGGTATGTGCTGTGAAGTGTGCAAGACTGTTGAATCACAGCTCTGTACTTCCAAAGCAAATAATACATTATATGTTAAAAAAAAAAAAAACAGAAGAAGAAGAAGAAGATAGCAGCAGGGGAAGAATGAAGGGGGGAATCGGAGGGGGAGATGAACCATGAGAGATGATGGACTCTGAAAAACAAACAGGGTCCTGGCGGGGGGGGGATGGGTTAGCCTGGTGATGGGTATTAAAGAGGGCACGTGCTGCATGGAGCACTGGGTGTTATACGCAAATAATGAATCATGGAACACTACATCAAAACTAATGATGTAACGTATGGTGATTAACATAATAATAAAAAAAATAAAATAAATGGGTGCCTGAATGGCCCTGAATTCCCATAATGAATTAAGAGACTTTCTTATTGGCTTGAGTTGAATGAATCTTCATAATATCAGGTTAGTAGACAGTTGTCAAGAGCAATAGACTGCTATGAACGTGGCATGACAGCACAAAGAGTTCCACTGACTCACTCCCAGTCAAACTGGAGAGAATTATGAAAAAGCAAGCAACTAAAGCCTCTGGAAATGGTCCTGTGTGTAAACAGCAAATGAAGAAACATCTATTCAACAAAACCTAAAAAATTTCCTATAAGTGAGAGTCTGTGGTATTTGAATCAAGACCATTTCTTCCACCCCACACCCAGCACAGTGAGGCAGACACTCTACTCAAGACTGCTGCAGCTAGGAACACGTGGCTCGCCCTTTCCCCAGTTCTCTCCCAGAGGGAGGAACTTTCTTCCTAGAAGCCAGCAAGATTTCAATGTTTCTCGTCTTGTCCCCAGCTGCCTATTGCTGGAGATAAATCCCAGGTAAGTGCGGTCAAGAAGTGGGAGCTCCCTTCTTCCACCAAACTCCCACTTGTGGGACTGAGGCTCCTATAGTGGGGAGCCACCAATAGAGAAACTTGCCATTGTTCATACTTCTAGCTCCAGAGTCCTAGCCCAGAGATTTTGCCTAAGGAAGAAGCAGCCATAAAACAGATAGCTCCTGATCTCTTCGCAAAGAAATTGATTTCATTTGCAATAGAGCTTGGAGAAGTTTAACCGAAGAGCACTCTCAAGAAAGTGGAGGCTGTGGTAAAAGGCAATTGGAAGGAGATTTGTGTATGTAATAAAGAAAAGTGCTAGACTGTGGGCTGGTCAGCAGTTTAGAGAACTGGGGAATAAGACAGCTGGGAGGAGCCCTCCTGGGGTCAGAACAAATATCACACTGATCTCAGAAACTATTCTGTCCAAAGAGCCACAGTTTGATTGGATTCATTTGTCGAGGAATTTATGCCCTAGGACATTTTTTTAAAAAAAAACAGAGCAACCAAGCAGCAGTTACCGGAGTTTTAACAGCTGAGTATGGTCAGAGAAAGAGTGGTAAAGGGCCCTACCACTGCTGCTATCATCCCAAAGTGACTGTGGGCACACCTAAAAGCTGTGCCTCCCTGAGGAGCAACATCAGATTCTTTACCTTGGTGGGTGGGAGGAGGGTGGGGGAAGCAGGGTATAGATGGCACTAAAATGATACAGCCAATCACTAAACAAACAAGCAAGTAACAATAACAAGCCCCAGAATGAGGGGACCACTGCCCAGAGTTACTAAAATATATTATGTAAATTGTCCATAAAAATTACTGTATCAATAATATTAATAAAAATTAAGAAGCATGCAAAGAGACAGAAAAGTTTGACCCATACTCCAGAAAAAATAAAAGCAGGCAACAGAAACTTCCTGTGAGAGCAACCAGAAGTGTGATTTAACAGAAAAATATTCGAAAGGAGCCATTATAAATATGTTCACAGAAATAAAGAAAACCATGTTTAAAGAAGTAAAGGAAGGTATATGGACACTGTTTTACCAAATAGAAAAATCAAAAAAGAGATAGAAATTGTTTTTAAAAAGAATCAAATGGAAATTCTGGAGTTAAAAAATGCAATAACTGAAATAAAAAAATTTACTAGAAGGGGATCAACAGTAGATTTGAACTGGCAGAAGAAAGAACTGGTAAACTTGAAGATAGATTGATGAATATTATGTAAACTAAAGAACATAGAGGAGAAAGAATGAAGAAAAATAAACAGCCTCAGAGAAATGTAAGACATCATTAAGCACAACAATATACAGATAAAGGCAGTACCAGGAGAGAAGAAAGGAAAGATCCATGACCAAGAGGATTTATCCCAGGAATTCAAGGTTGGTTTAGCATCTAAAAATCAATTAATGTAATATATCATAACAATAGAACAAAAAACAAGTCATCAATAATAATCTCAATCACAAAATCATCTCAAAAGAATTTGAAAAAAATCCATCACCCCTTCATGATAAAAAAAGTTAAACAAACCAGGCATGGAAAGGGATTTCTTCAACTTGATAAAGAGCATCTATGAAAACCCACAGCTAACATCATAATTTATAGTAAAAGGCTGAAAGCTCTCCCCCTAAGATGAGGAACGACACAAAGATGTCTGTTCTCACCACTTCTAATTCAACACTGTACTGGAAGTTCTAGCCAAGAGAATTAAATATGAAAAAGAAATCAAAGACATCCAGATTGGAAGGGAATGAGTAAAACCATCTCTACTTGCAGATGATATGCCCTTGTATATAGAAAATCCTGGGGCACCTGGGTGGCTCAGTCAGTTAAGCATCTGCCTTTGGCTCAGGTCATGATTTCAGAGTCCTGGCATCGAGCCCCACGTCAGACTCCCTGTTCAGTGGAGAGTCTGCTTCTCCCTTTGCCTCTTCCCACCGCTTGCACTCTCTCTCTCTCTCCCTCTCACTCTCTCTCTCAAATAAATAAAATCTTTAAAAAAAAAAGAAAATCCTAAGGTACCACTAAAAATCTATTACAATTAATAAATGAGTTTAACAAGTTTGTAAGATACAAGATCAATACACAAAAATCAGTTATATTTCTTATACACTGGCAATAAAAAATCTAAAAATGAAATCAAAACAATTTCATTCACAATAGTATCAATAAGAATAAAATACTTAGGAATAAATTTAACAAAAGCAGTGTAAAATTCATACTCTAAAAACTATAAAACCCTGTTGAAAGAAATTAAAGGAGATCTAAATAAATGGGAAGACATCCCACATTCATGGACTGAAAGACTTAACACTGTTAAGATAGTATTACTCCCCAAACTAATCTACAGATTCAACATATTCCCTATCAGAATCCCAGCCAACTTCTTTGTATAAATTAACAAGATGATTCTAAAATTTATATAAAATTGCTAAGGACCCAGAGTAGTCAAAACAATCCTGAAAAAGAAGAAAAAAACTAAAAGGACTCACTTCCCAATTTCAAAACTCACTCCCAATTTCAAAGCTTACTACAAAGCAACAGTAATCACCACAGTGTGGTCCTGACACAAGGCAGACATATAGACCAATAGAATAGAGTTGACAATCCAGAAATAACCCCATACTTTTGTGGCCAGCTGATTTTCAACAAGGATGCCAAGACCAGTCAATGCGGGAAGAATAGTCTTTTCAACAAATAGTGCTGGGACAATTGGATGCAAAATAATGAAGTTGGATTCTTCCCACCATATACAAAAATAAGTTAAAAATGGATTAAAGACCTAAATGTAGGAACAAAAACTATGAAACTCTTGGGAGAAAACATAGGGGCAAATATTCATGACCTTGGATTTGGCAAAAGATTTTCAGATATTATGCCAAAAATATGAATAGCAAAAGAAAAATTGATCAATTATGCTTCATCAAAATTAAAACTTTTGTGCTTCAAAGGACACCATAAAGAAAGTGAAAAAAATAACCCATGGAATGGGAACAAATATTTATAAATCATATATTTGATAAGGGACTTGAATCTAGAATGTATGAAGAACACTCACAAGTCAGTAACAAAAAGATAAATAACCCAACTAAAAACATGAGCAAAGGTTCTGAATAGACATTTCTCCAAAGAAGATATACAAATGGCAAATAATAAGTTTATGAAAAGATGCCTGACATCATTAGTCATCAGGGAAATACAAATCAAAACCATAAGATACCATTTCTTCCCGACTAGGTGGCTAGAATCAAAAACTCAGATAACAAGTGTTGGTGAAGATGTGGAGAAATTGGAACCCCCATACACTATTTATAAGAATATAAAATGGTGCAGCCACTTTGGTGAAGAATGGCAGTTCTTCAAACAATTAAACATAAAGTTACCATATGACTTTGCATTCCACCTATAGGTATATACTCAAGAGAAACGAAAACATGTCTACAAGAAACTTGTGCAAATGGTTATAGCAGCATTATTTATAATAGCTAAATAGTGGAAACAACCCAAATGTCCATTAATGAACAACCAGATAAACAAAATATTATATACTCATACAATGGAATATTATTTTGCATAGAAAGAAATGAAGTACTAATACACGCTACAACATAAACAAACTTTGAAAACAATGTTAAGTGAAAGAAGCCAGTCACAAGACCACATACTATATAATTCCATTCATATGAAAATCCAGAATAGGGAAATCTATAGACAGAAAGTAGATTAGTGGTTGCCTAGGGCTGGGAGCAGTAGAAGGAAAGATGGGAGTGGAGGGTTGTATTAGTGTTCTCCAGAGAAACAAAATCAATAGGATATGTGTATATATAAAGAGATTTGTTTTAAGAAATTGACTCATACAGTTGTGGAGGCTGGTAAATCCAAAATCTGCAGGGTGGCTAGCAAGCTGAAGACCCAGGATAAACTGATGATGTAGTTCAAGTCTGAAGACCAGAAGTCCTTCCTGCTTAGAAGAAATCAGACTTTTGTTGTATGCAGGCCTTGAAACTGATTGGATGAGGCCACCCATGTTATAGAGGACTATCTACTCAAAGTCCATATATTTAAATATTAATATCATCCAAAAACACCTTCATAGAAACATCCATAATAGTGTTTCACCACATTTCTGGGCCCTGTGTGGGGCCCAGCCAAGTCAACATACAAATTAACCATCACAGGATTGATAGATAAAGGTACAGGGTTTCTTTTTGAAGTGATAAAAATGTTCTAAAATTGTGGTAATGGTTGAACATGTTGTGAATACACTAAAGAACATTGAACTGTATACATTTTAATAGGTGAGGTGTATGTGAATTATACCTCAATAAAGCTATTTTTTTTCAAAAGGACAGACTACCACAATAATCTTCATATCCTTGGAAAACTCAAACAAGTTATTTTACCCACAATTTTTTGAAAAGGACTTTTCATCCATAGACTACCACAAAAACACAAATCACTCTCTGGAGGTGATCAATAAATAAGCAACAAGTACTTACCAAGCCCTCTCTTAGCACAGTGCTGAACACATAGACAGCCCTCAGAAGTAAACACTGATAGTTTTTGATTCATTGCCCCCAAAAGGAATCAGGTGCTTTTCCTAGTGCTCTGTGGAATGAAACATATTCTATTCGTTTTTCCAGGGAATCAGAAAAAGCAACATACTACGCTGCTATTGCAAACTCTATGCAAAGTCCTCTGTGGGTCACAGAAATATAATCCCTGATCTATCCAAGTTTATAGTCTACTTAGCAAGACATACTACTAGACAAGAAACAAATACTATAAGTAAAACTAGTGTTTAATCTTAAAGCAACCATAGCTAAGAGATTCTGTGGTCCCTAAAAAATTAAGAGAAATAATACTTACCAACAATTATTTAATGAAATCTTACCATTCATATAAATGCATTGTAATAGGCCTGATGGCTTTAAGGTTACTTTGCAGAGCTGGAGTGCTGGCCACGCAGGCTGTCAGGGCCCATGGTCCCAACGCAGTCCCTGCAGTGCACTCCATGGCATCTGGAAGTGGTGTTCCTATTGAGGGCAAGCAGTTGAATGGGCTGGAGAGGAAGGTTATGATGGCTGAACAGAAGGGACTGGACCCATACAATATGCTACCCCCAAAGGCAGCTTCAGGCACCAAGGAAGTTCCTAATTTAGTCCCATCTATCACCAAAAAGCAATAGTGGACGGCATCTGTGAAGAGTAAACAGTGCCATCATCACAAAGGGGAGACCTAGCGATGCCCTAGCTGTGGAACCCATTACAAGCTGATGCCCCACCAGCTGGCCCACTGAGCCTTTGCACTAACTTACTCAAAATGTACTGTAAAGTTTCTTCTTTCCAGTAAAGACACTTGGCTCCTTCTCCCATTAAAAAGAAAAATGCATGTTCATATATACACACTATATGCACATATTCATGCATATTTCCAAAGGCCAGAAAGTGATTTGCAATTTAAGCCTTAATCCTGATCTCATTAATAATTAGTTGTTTTTAGGGGCGCCTGGGTGGCTCAGTTGGTTAAGCGACTGCCTTCGGCTCAGGTCATGATCCTGGAGTCCCGGGATCGAGTCCCGCATCGGGCTCCCTGCTCAGCGGGGAGTCTGCTCCTCCCTCTCCCGCTCCCCCCTCTTGTGCTCTCTCACTCTCTCTCTCTCTCAAATAAATAAATAAATAAAATCTTTAAAAAAAATAATAATTAGTTGTTTTTAGCAGTCTCTATAGAGTATATTATCTACATATGAGGAACAATAAACACCACACAAGAAAAAAATAATGAAAAACTAAGATGTTATATGCAAAAGGGTTAAACTTTTTTGTGATATAATTCCAGGTTTTTTATTTGAGTATTCCTATTTTGTACATGTGGAAGCAATTTTACAAAGGTATAATGACATCAAAACCAAGTTCAAAATATACTGCATACTGGCGGAAGAATGTCAAAAACAGAAAATTTCAGGGGTGCCTGGGTGACTCAGTAGTTAAGCATCTGCCTTCGGCTCAGGTCATGATCTCAGGGTCCTGGGATCAAGCCCCGCATGGGGCTCCCTGCTCAGCAGGAAGCCTGCTTCTCCCTCTCCCACTCCCCCTGCTTGTGTTCCCTCTCTCGCTGTCTCTCTCTCTGTCAAATAAATAAATAAATAAATCTTTAAAAATAAATAAATAAGAGAAAATTTCAGGAATGGTTACAATCTATAAAACACTAGCATATATGGTATTTCACTGATTTTTCACAATAGCCCAGGAAGATAGTTGTTGTTATTGCATAATTCTCACTCTACATATACAGAAATTGAGACTTGGAGAGATTAAATGATTCATCACAGTCACATAGGTAATAATGTCAAAGCAAGGAAACAAACTCAGGCCTTTGGGCTTTCAAATCAAAATTTCTACAATACAATGAAAATCAATTGCTGGTTCAAGCCAAGATGTCAAGATACTCAGAAAGATGTCTATGACTCTACAGCTATTATCTATCAAAATTAATTTTTTAAAAGTAATAACCACCACAATAAAGGCAGCTTTCAAGTTCTGTACTAGGTCAGGCAAACAGAAAATATAACAACCACCCTGCAAACTACATCTTTTGATTTTTCTCTAATCCTTGTCTACCATCAAAGCAACATATCTAGAAGAAAAAAATTACAAATCCCCTACACCATGTGGATCTTTATGTTCTACTAATTGAGGTTTAGCAAAAACTTAATCTACTAAGTTTATAATATCTTTAAAAAGTACTTAGGTCTCTTTCATAAAATAAAAGTTGTGTCTTAAAACAATAAATAACACTTAAGTGTAGAATTATCTCCATAACAAACTAAACCTATTATCAAAACGTAGTCTCTTTGGGAAACCACAAACGGTTCCTGTTAACCTCAAAGACTACTAGGTATATGTGCAAATGCCCACTTACAAAAGTCCAACTTTTAATTTATCATGATCACGAAATGGGCTTTAGAGCTGCATTATACACCTCTGACCCCCGCAATCATAAGGACAAGCTTTGATTTATATTACAATTGAGAATGAGCCTCAAGATATTATACAGGAAATTAATATTTGGCTTTGGTATTCTCGTGGCTTGTAGGAATATTGTAGTTGGTAGCATAAACCAGGGAACCTATTAAGCAGCACATCCAGTTTGTCCATGGTTCCATTGCCCTCTAGTGGCTATTTTGAAACTAATTATTAACAGCATTACTAGCCTTTGAAAATCAACAAGAGCTTCTCAAAGCATGTAAGCAGACTAACAGCATCAACAACATCTGGGAACTTCTTAGTCATACAAATTTCAAGCCCCACCTAAGATCTAGTGAAAAGAAACTGGATGGTGCCAGCAATCTGTTTTAATGTATCCTGCAGGTGATTCTGGATGCACAGTAAATTTGAGAACCACTAGTCTAAAGGGAAGCATTTTAGTCATATCTGAAGTAAACGTGAACGCAGATAGGTGCATGTGATGATTAATTTTGAGTGTCAACTTGACTGGACTAAGGGATGTCCAGATAGCTATTAAAACATTATTTCTTGGTGTGTCTGTGAGGATGCTTCTTGAAGATATTAGCATTTGCATCGGTGAATTGAGTAAACAAATGCCCTCCCCACTGTGGGTGGGTACCATCCAATCTATTGGGCCTAAATAGAACAAAAAGTCAGATTAAGGGCAAATTTGCTCTTTCTCTACTTGAGCTAAGACATCCACCTTTTCCTGCCCTCAGACACTGGCACCTCTGAGTTTAAGCTTTCAAATTCAGATCAGTAATTACACCATTAGCCCCCAAATTCTCAGGTCTTCAGTCTTGGACTGATTTACACCACTGGCTTTCATGGCTCTCCAGCTTGCAGATAACATATCATGGGACTTTTCAACCTCCATAACCATGTGAGCCAATTCTTATAAGAAATCTCCTCTGGGGCACCTGGGTGGCTCAGTCGTTAAGCGTCTGCCTTCGGCTCAGGTCATGATCCCAGGGTCCTGGGATCAAGCCCCGCATCAGGCTCCCTGCTCAGCGGGAAGCCTGCTTCTCCCTCTCCCACTCCCCCTGCTTGTGTTCCCTCTCTCACTGTGTCTCTCTCTGTCAAATAAATAAAATCTTTAAAAAAAAAAAAAAAGAAATCTCCTCTAATATGTATAAGAACCCTGATACTGTATATGTGAGTGTTATGTGTATTGTTCATAATTATTCCTATGTTTTTTCTGAATTTCAAAAGGTCTTTTATATACACAGAATACTCTAGGAAAAACTTGTATTTATTTGGGGAGACTTAAAAGTGCTATAAAGCCATGACTGAATGATACAGAAAACCATAGTATAAAATGAATAAAAGTAGGGGAGCCTGGGTGGCTCAGTCAGTTAGGCATCTGTCTTTGGCTCAGGTCATGATCCCAGGGTCCTGGGATCAAGCCCCGCAATGGGCTCCTGGCTCAGCGGGGAGCCTGCTTCTCCCTCTCCTCCCTGCTCCTGCTTTATCTCTCTCATCTCTCTCAAATAAATAAATAAAATCTTAAAAATAAATAAATAAGGGGAGTGGGGGTGGGGGATGGGTTAGCCAGGTGATGGGTATTAAGGAGGGCATGTGTTATACACAAACAATGAATCATGGAACACTACATCAAAAACTAATGATGTAATGTATGGTGACTAACATAACATAATAAAATAAAATAAAATAGGGCGCCTGGGTGGCTCAGATGGTTAAAATAAAATAAAATAACACAAAAATAAATAAATTTTTTTTAAAAAATGAATAAAAGTAAATTCACTGAATATTAAAAGTTCATTTTAAGAGCTTGCTGAGTAACCAAAACATCTGACCAGGATCCACCTATTTGTTCCTTGTCTATAAAATCAGTGGGAAAATGTTTGTTCAATGAACTGAATATTCAATCCAGGTTTGTGTGGGGAATTTAATATTCAAGCTCTTTAATGGATGTATATTATTTTCTACCCATTTTGCCATTACATAAATTGCTACTTCCCATTATATATATTGTTAATTGAATTATTCAAACTTTCAGTGACAGAACCTTAGCCACATGCTAAGACACAAAACTATTTAAGCCAGACTTTTAAAAAATTGTGTTTTGGATAAATAATTCATAATAATTTTTAAATCATGTATAACTTAGTGTCAGCTCTAGGCTGCTGCTGGTCACTTAATCTGTTCATCAGATAAAGAAAGCATGGTTCTACACAAAGTAAACTAGATTTGAGGTCAGAAAATATGAGATTTGATCTTTTGGCAAGTAAGTTGCCAAAGGCATGGTTTTCCCAGCTAAAGAGTAGTGGGAAAAAATAATATCTGTATTACCAGGGTTTTGTGAGGGTCAAGTAAGAATAAGGGAAGATTAAATATTAAAGAAAAGGAATTTACACATCATGTTTAAGCAAATACCCAGAAAAAATGGCATATATTACAAAGTCCTGAAACTGTTATTGATTAATAAAAAGATGGCTATATCTTCTACTGCACAAAGCCCTTAAAATAACCACTCTAAACTCTGGACAAAATATAGGAAAAAACTACCTGAAAGCACTTGAGAGGAAAAAAGCAGGCAGACATTGAAGAGGTCAACATTTGTAGGGAAGAATGGCACTGAGTGAGCATAGACCCCAGTCAACATACTGAATACAAAAACATAGAAAACCTGCAATCTTAGTGGTTAAGGCCCAGAAGACAGAGTATGGAGTGACCACAGAAGCTGAAAAGTGAGGGTGAAAATCTGAGAAAAGAGACGGCCAACAGAAAGTAAGCCTTATTCCATATATTAAGTCTTCCTAATTCTCTGATTGACACGGAACTATACATATGGGAGGCAGAATCCAAGCAGCACACTGAAGGCTAAACAAGTAAAGACTTTATAGTTCAAAGTTCAAGCTAGCAGTCTGCTAAAAGAAAAAAATATATATTCTTCTCAATAACAAACAGGATCAAGAGAAGTCTAAAATACATCATTCATAACATCCTGGATATAATAAAAAAATTAATAGACATATGAGGAAATAGGAAAATGTGACCTGTGCTCAATAAAAAAGGCAATCAATGGAGACCAAACCTGAGATGATACAGATATTTAAATTAACACACAAGAATCTTAAAACACCTATTGTAGTTACAGTAAAGTATATAAAGTAAAATATGCTCATAATGAATAAAAAGGATACAAAAATCTTAGCAGATTAATAAAAACAATAAGAAATGGAAATTCTAGAACATAAACATAAAATCTCTGAAATTTTTTTTAAAAGCCATTAGATGAGCTTAAAACTATTTTTTTAAGATTTTAATTATTTATTTATTTGAGGGAGAGAGAGAAATAGAAACAGCATGAGAGGGGAGAGGGTCAGAGGGAGAAGCAGGCTCCCCACTGAGCCAAGAGCCCGATGTGGGACTCGATCCCAGGATTCCAGTATCATGACCTGAGCTGAAGGCAGTCGTTTAACCAACTGAGCCACCCAGGCACCCAACCATTAGATGAGCTTAACAGTAGATTGAAGATGTGAAGAATAATGTGAAGATGTGAAGAATAATATGTGAAGCATAATGGCTGAAAACTCTCTAAATATGGTGAAAGACTAAAATTTATCAGTTCAAGAAGCTCAGAGAACCCTGATTAGGAAAATACAAAGAAAAACTACAAACATAAACATAGTAGTCAAACTACTGCAAACAAAAACACTAGGTAAAATCTAAAAACAGCCAGAGAAAAATGACAAATTACATACAGGGGATAATGACTTCAATAATCACTAACTTCTCATCAGAAACAATGGAGGCCAGAAATTAGTGGAATGATCTTTAAAATGCATAAAAGTGGGGGGGGGGGAGTACTGTCAACCCAGAACTTTATATCCAGCAAAAATATAAGAATGAAAGAAAAATAAAGACATGTTCAGATAAAAGAAAAAAACCTCATCAACAAACCTAAACTACAGAAAATGCTAAGAGAC
The DNA here is from genome assembly GCF_002201575.2 of Neomonachus schauinslandi. NCBI lineage: Eukaryota > Metazoa > Chordata > Mammalia > Carnivora > Phocidae > Neomonachus > Neomonachus schauinslandi. The sequence continues at coordinate 126,885,995 of NC_058406.1, read as the reverse complement.
ATTCTCTATGCTGAAGGGAAATAACACATAAACATTTAAATCTTCAGAAAGGAATGAAAAGCACTTTCACGTTGACTTAAAGTCTTTGTCCTTTAGGACTCAAAGATTCTGATTAAAGCGCCACTAAGTGAGCCTAACTTCTTTTCCCATCTTCACTCTCTTAACCATAAATATATACACATACCACCAAACATGCAGAGATAGAGAGATATGCAATAAGTGGGATTAACACTACAAGGATCGGGTACCCAAAGTAAACTGTAGATTCCCTAGTTCCTGCAAGCTTTTACCATGTTGCCTAACTTTCTCAAAGAGTAGCACAGGAGACATCTTATTGAGTTTATATACTCTATAAATATAACCCTTCTGACTTCATCAAGATAAAAAGCTTTTGCACAGCAAAGGAAACAGTCAACAAAACCAAAAGACAACTGACACAATGGGAGAAGATATTTGCAAATGACATATCAGATAAAGGGCTAGTATCCAAAATCTATAAAGAACTTCTCAAACTCAACACCCAAGAACAACTAATCCAATCAAGAAATGGGCAGAAGACATGAACAGACATTTCTGCAAAGAAGACATCCAAATGGCCAAAAGACACATGAAAAAGTGCTCAACATCACTCAGCTTCAGGGAAATCCAAATCAAAACCTCAATGAGATACCTCACACCAGTCAGAATGGCTAAAATTAACAAGTCAGGAAACAACATCTGTTGGCGAGGATGCGGAGAAAGGAGAACCCTCCTACACTGATGGTGGGAGTGCAAGCTGGTGCAGCCACTCTGGAAAACAGTATGGAGGTTCCTCAAAAAGTTGCAAATAGAGCTACCCTATGACCCAGCAATTACACTACTGGGTATTTACCCCAAAGATACAAATGTAGGGATCCAAAGGGATATGTGCACCCCAATGTTTATAGCAGCAATGTCTACAATAGCCAAACTATGGAAAGAGCCAAGATGTCCATCAACAGATGAATGGATAAAGAAGATGTGGTCCATATATACAATGGAATATTATGCAACCATAAAAAAAAAAACACACAAAATCTTGCCATTTGCAACGACGTGGATGGAACTAGAGGGTATTATGCTAAGAGAAATAAGTCAATCAGAGAAAGACAAGTATCATATGATCTCATTGATATGAGGAATTTGAGAAATAAGACAGGGGATCATAGGGAAGGGAGGTAAAAATGAAACAAGATGAAACCAGAGAGGGAGACAAACCATAAGAGACTCTTAATCTCGGGGCGCCTGGGTGGCTCAGTCATTAAGCGTCTGCCTTCGGCTCAGGTCATGATCCCTGGGTCCTGGGATCGAGCCCCACATCGGGCTCCCTGCTCAGCTGAGAGCCTGCTTCTCCCTCTGCCTGCAGCTCCCCCTGCTTGTGTTCCCCATCTCCTGTCTCTCTCTCTCTGTCAAAAAAAAATCTTAAAAAAAAAAAAAAAAAGAGACTCTTAATCTCAGGAAACAACCTGAGGGTTGCTGGAGTGGTGGGGGGTGGGAGGGATGGGGTGGCTAGGTGATGGACATTGGGGAGGGTATGTGCTTTGGTGAGCACTGTGAATTGTGTAAGACTGATGAATCACAGACCTGTACCTCTGAAACAAATAATACATTATAGGTTTAAGGGAAAAAAAAAAGATAGTAGGAAGGGAAAAATGAAGGGGGGGAAATCGGAGGGGGAGATGAACCATGAGAGACTATGGACTCTGAGAAACAAACTGAGTGTTTTGGTGGGGGGTATGGGTTAGCCTGGTGATGGGTATTTAGGAGGGCACGTATTGCATAGAGCACTGGGTGTTATACGCAAACAAGGAGTCATGGAACACTACATCAAAAACTAATGTTGTAATGTATGGTGACTAACATAACATAATAAAATAAAATTTTAAAAAAAGAAAAAATATATTTTTATATATATAATATAGAATAATATAGAATATATAATATATTCTGTTATTCAATATTTTGTTTCATTTACTGTAAAATGAAAATCACAAACAGTAAACATTCTGAAAGATAGATGGTCAGTTTCTATAAATGCTTCAGTATGTAACCTTTTCAGGGAACAGACTCCATTATACACTTGTTTTGTACCCACAACAGTACCTAGCAGAGTGCTGGGCACAGAGTTAAGTGCTTAACATTTACTGTTTTCAAAATAGCACTGATAGTTGAAATGCATTGTATCTAGTAAGTTTACCCTTCATCCTGAAACTATATAGCAGTTTTACATTAAGTTATAAGACTAAATGTAGAAATGGAAATTTTTCCTCCTGGTATTAGGGAAGTCTATTGTTTGAGAACTCATTCATTAAGACCCTACCCAAGGAAAAGAAAGGGTAAGAAACTGAAAAAGAAATGAGAATTTGATGGAAAAACTTCATTATTTCCAGGAGTTCAGCCTAATCCACTTGTCTTCCCTATTAACTCCTAGGACCAAGATTTACTACTTAGTATAAGGAATAATACAGAAAATTATTAATATATGATTTGGTTACTTAAAGTCCTTTCCCTATTTTTTAATTTAATTATTTTATATTTTAATTTAATTATTTTAATTTTGTTATTGTTGAGCTATAATTCTTTCTACATTCTGGATAATAACCCCTTATCAATACAGACATTTCCCCAAAGAAGATATACAAATGGCTAACATCATTAGCATCATTAGTGATGCTTAACATCACTAATAGAGAAATGAAAATCAAAACTATAACGCAGTATCACCTCACACCCATTAGGATAGCCACTCTCAAAAATGTAAATTACAGCAAGTGTTGGTGAGGACGTGGAGAAACTGGAACCCTTGCATACTATTAGTGGGACTGTAAAATGGTGCAGCCACCATCAAAAACAGTAAGGAAAAAAAAAAAAACAGTAAGGAGTTTCCTCAAAAGATTAAAAATATTTTACTATATGATCCAGCAATCCTACTTCTGAGTATACAACCAAAAGAGATGAAAGCAGGATCTCAGAGAAATATTTGCAAACTCATGTTCACAACGGCATTATTCAGGGCGCCTGGGTGGCTCAGTTGGTTAAGCGACTGCCTTCGGCTCAGGTCATGATCCTGGAGTCCCGGGATCAAGTCCCGCATCGGGCTCCCTGCTCAGCAGGGGGTCTGCTTCTCCCTCTGACCCTCTTCCCTCTCGTGCTCTCTGTCTCTCATTCTCTCTCTCTCAAATAAATAAATAAAATCTTTAAAAAAAAAAACAAAAAAAACAATGGCATTATTCACGATAGCCAAGAGGTGGAAGCAACCCAGTGACGGATAGAGAGAAAATGTGGCATATACATACAAAAGAGTATTGCTCAGCTTTTAAAAAAGAAGGAAATCCTGTCACATGCCACAACATGGATGAACCTGAGGGCAATATGCTAAGTGAAATGAGCCAGTCACAAAAAGACAAACACTCTATGATTCCCCTTATACGAGGTATCTAAAGTAGTCAAATTTATAGAAACAGAAAATAGAACTGTGGTTCCCAGAGGCTGGAGAAAGGGAAATAGGAAGTTGTTCAATGGGAATAGAGTCTCAGTTTTGCAAGATGAAAAAGTTATAGAGATGCACAAGGTGAATGCAAGTTAATGCTATTAAACTGTACACTTAAAAATGGTAAACTTGATGTTTTGCTTTCTTCCTCTTTCCTTCTTTTCCCTTTTCCTCTACTCAATCTGCCCCCAACTCAAAATACATGCACTGAATCAACAAAACAGAGGAAAGAAAAATGAGCATTCTGCTCTTTTCCCTTTGCAGTTCTCCACAACAAGCATTAGCTGTAGTTCAGAAATGAGGGAGTGAAGGAGGGCACGTATTGGGATGAGCACTGGGTATTCTACACAACTAATGAATCGTTGAACACTACAACAAAAACGTATGATGTACTATATGCTGGCTAACTGAACATAATAAAAAAAGAAAAGAAAGAAAGAAAGAATGAGGGAAAAGTTGAAGGGAAGCTCAATTCCAGGCTTCTAATTTCAGGGAACCAGAACATTTCTTCCAATTCAGGCTCAAGCTGGCAACTCTATTAGGCAAGAGGGTAATGTACTTGAGTACCCAAGATCTTTAAAACCAAATGAGAAATTGGGTGCCTGGGTGGCTCAGTCGTTAAGCGTCTGCCTTGGGCTCAGGTCATGACCCCAGGGCCCTGGGATCGAGTCCCACATCGGGCTCCCTGCTCGGCGGGAAGCCTGCTTCTCCCTCTCCCACTCCCCCTGCTTGTGTTCCTGCTCTCGCTATCTCTCTCTCTGTCAAATAAATAAATAAAATCTTAAAAAAAAAAAGAGAGAAATTAATTTAAATAATAAAATATTACTATGCTCTTTCACATTCATAGTTAATGTACTAAAACTGATCTCAAATTAAAAGCAAAAATAAATAAATAGGCAAAAATAAGAAACAACACATAGACATAACATTTTCTTTATTAACCAATGAAACAAAAAAAATAAGAAAACAGATCTCACAAATGAATAGCTATTCCATTAGAAAATACTCCATTCTACAATCTCTTTGAGCTGCTTTTCCATCAATTTCATCAGGTTTTGTTTCTTCATTTCTGTTTGGGTGGAAAGTCCCATAATAAACAATAAGAAAAATAATTCCAAGGACAAGAGTAAGAGCTACAGTGATACTGATAGACATAAAATAGTCTGAATTAAAAATAGAGACTGGGGAAATCCAGAACACAACCAATATCCCCACTGTGGCCAGTACCCTTACAATATAATAACAAAACATTGGACATTTGGTATTCTGTCCCTTAACATTAAAAAATGTAAAAGTAAGAATGAATCCAACAACAACTCTGTATAAGAATTCCATACTTATAGAAGCACAAAATTGAGTTTGCTTTTTAAATGCCCACAATATCCCTAAAAACCAAAGAAATAACAACAGAAAAAATGCAATCTTAACATTTAAGAATAAAAGAAGTACAACAGTCAGCATCCAAGATAATAATGTAAACAACTTGTAAAAGAGGTATGTGAATTTGGGACAGAATCCATTAAGGAGATTTTTATCAGGCAAGGATTTTCTTAAAGCTACTTGATAATCAACAGTTGACCAAGAAATAGCACAGCAAGAGACCATAATGGCTGCATCTACAAAATAAAAAATAAAAAATAGATATACTGTTATAGGAATAATAATAGCAATATTAAATTACTATATGCCATACATGCTTCATCTTTATCTATATACACACACCTAAAACACATCAAGTACTTTATATACTCATCTCACCTAATCCTTTGAAATAGATATTAATATTCCCATATTACATATGAAATAATTGCTGCTTAGAAAATACACATATTACTTGACTTAAGTCACACAGCTAGCAAATTGCAGAGAGCTGAGATTTGAAGCTAAATCTGCCTGATTTCAAAGTCGGTGTACTTAAATGCTATATTAGATTGCTTTATAAGATTTTAAATTCACTGTACAAATTTTATTGTGCAACTGGTATAATGGAAACTGCACACTCTGGAAGTCCTCTAAGAGACTACAATTACAGTCCTAGCTTCTCCAGTGTCTTTGGCTTTGACCTTGAATATATACTTAATTCACCAAGAGACAACATAATGGGGGACAGCGGTAAGAAGGAAGGGAGGAAGAGAGGGAGGTTAAACAGAAAATTCAATGTAAGTATAAGGTATCAACAAGCTCAATTTCCCATTTCTCTAGATGATGAATCAAATAAATAAATATATTCTAAAACTTACAAATTTCTATAGACTTGACATCTTTACCCCTTTTCTCCCCCAACAAATAACAGAAGTTCATTATTACTTTGAAAAGGCATGCCATTAGCCCCACTGTCAAAGCTGAGAACTTTTATAAAACTGAAAGCAAAGACATTAGAGGATTAGAAAGAATTTAAAGCAGAATACAGAATGCTATTCCTTCCCACTTAGTATCAGTGGAGGTCTATATATTAGGATAAAAAGGCAATTTACTTAAAATAAATTGACGTATTGAAGAAGATTATGATGATTTTAAATGCCTTTGTCTACTCTCCTGGTTTTACAATATTCCATTCTGGACCATACAATTAGCTGGACTTTTTTCTTTCTTTTTTTTTTCTTTTTTTTTAAAGATTTTATTTATTTGACAGAGAGAGACACAGCAAGAGAGGGAACACAAGCCCGGAGAGTGGGAGAGGGAGAGGGAGAAGCAGGCTTCCTGCTGAGCAGGGAACCCAATGCAGGGCTCGATCCTAGGACCCTGGGATCATGACCTGAGCTGAAGGCAGACGCTTAACCATCTGAGCCACCCAGGCGCCCCCTTTTTTCTTTCTTCTTTAATTCAAACATATTTTAATTAAAGCACTGCTTTCCCCTAAATTGTCCTATGATTTTTTTTCTCTAATTAGTTTTAACTTCTACCAAACTAATACATAACAATTGAACAAATAAACAAAAAAAAATTAATACATATAAAAATCACTAAGCTCTACCCCTCCTCACCTCTCAGTCACAGCCCCCAGAAGAAATCACTAAAACTCTTCTAACTTTTCTTCTGACATTTATTGCTGTATTTGTAAATAAATATTTTTTACTTTATCTGCTTTAGATACTGCTTCTTGATTTCCTCTTTGGAAAGAAGAAAATTTAGCACATACACACATAAATACACATCTTCCTTGCATTTTCCTCTCCCTCTGTCTAGCCCAACAGAGTAACATCACAATTTTTGGTAAAAGTCAGTATTTGGTGTTTATCTTATTATAAGTATGTAAGTACAGATTTTTTTTTTACTGCTCAGCCAAGTATTACACTGATATATTACCTTTCTTTTAAAACTGTTCATTGTTCCTTCACTTGCTTAGTTTTTCATAACCCTATCAATATTTCTTAGGAAAATCTTCAAATTAATTAATTAGTAAAACTCCCCTATATACACATCTATTAATTTGTTCCTTTTTTCTAAGAATAGGATCCTATTGGTCTAAGGTGGTTGTTCTCAAGTTTTGCTTTCTGCCTTCCCAGAAATTCCTTTCACTTCTCTTTGGTCTTAACTTGCTGTTTCCTGTTTTCAAGTCTTGCTTTATTCTCATGTTTTGATCAAGCATTCTCCAGATATTCCTGAGTGATGCTGCACCTAAGCAAAAAATTTTTGAGACCATGTATATCTCAAAATGTCTTTATTCTACCCTCACATTTGATAGTCTTGCTAGAAACAGAATTGAAAGTTAAAAAATGTGGGGTCCCCGGGTGGCTCAGCCGGTTAAGCATTTGCCTCTTGATTTTGGCTCAGGTCAAGATCTCAGGGTCCTGGGATCAAGCCCCAAGTCAGGCTCTATGTTCAGCATGGAGTCTGCTTGTCCCCCTCTGCCCCCGCCCCGCCCCTGCGTGCTTTCTCTCAAATTAATTAATTAATTTTTTTTAAATCTTTTTAAAAAAGAAAGTTAAAAAATGTTTTGGGAGGGCGCCTGGGTGGCTCAGTCGTTAAGTATCTGCCTTCAGCTCAGGTCATGGTCCCAGGGTTCTGGGATCGAGCCCCGCATCGGGCTCCCTGCTTGGCATGAAGCCAGCTTCTCCCTCTCCCACTCCCCTTGCTTGTGTTCCCTCTCTTGCTGTGTCTCTCTCTGTCAAATAAATAAATAAAATCTTTAAAAAAAAAATGTTTTCGGGGCACCTGGGTTGGCTCAGTCAGTTGAGCGTCTGGCTTCCGCTCAGGTCAGGGTCCTGGGATCAAGCTCCACATCGGGCTGCCTGCTCAGCATGGCAGAGGGGGGGTTGTTGCTTCTCCCTTTCCTCTCCCTCTACCCTCTACCCCCACCCCGCTCATGCACTCTCTCTCTAATAAATAAAAATCTTTAAAATTTTTTTAAAATGTTTTCCATTGAAACTTTAAAGTCATTGCTCTATAAGCTCTAATTTCAAGTAATACAATTAAGAATTTCAATGCCATTCAGTTTCTCTCACATCTCATAGAATGTTATCTTTATCCTTGCTTCTCTGAATGTTATAATGATAGGCTCAGTATGGCCATTTTTATTCACACTTTCAATCTAATAACCCACATCCTTCAGTGATATGCTGTTTTATTCTTTGGTGGTTTTGCTAGAAATCACAACATGCATATTTAATATATCAAAGTTTTATGTTAATGTTTTACTTCATAGATGGGTTTATAACAAAAGTAATGAAGCTTAAATTTCAGGGACTCACACCTGCCCAAGTCCTTCCAAGCCTAGCAAAGCCCTAGCAATGTGTTCACTCTGTCATATATTTTTATAAGATTTGGGAAAATAAGACATTTTAAATGCAGTTGATTAAATGCCCTGTCTCTACTCCTACTTACTCTCTCATATTTTTCCTTGGTGTATTGAAGTGGCTGTGGTCATTTTAGAGACCTAAGGGAAACTGAGTTGAGAATACATTTAGTTTAGGTTTGAGAAATATGTTTATAAGACCTGTTTAAATAATTAAGATCTCACTAAGTGACAGAGCTAAGATTCTCAGGCAGTTTGCCTGATATTAACACTTCACGGGGCGCCTGGGTGGCTCAGTCCTTAAGCGTCTGCCTTCAGCTCAGGTCAGATCCCAGGATCCTGGGATGAAGCCTGCCTCGAGCTCCCTGCCCTGCGGGAAGGCTGCTTCTCCCTCCCCCACTCCCCTGCTTGTGTTCCCTCTCTCTTTGTGTCTCTCTCTGTCAAATAAATAAATAAAATCTAAAAAAAAAAAAAGATACTTCACTATATTGCCATCAACAGGCCTTTGATTACTTAACATTAGGCATAATGGTCTAGCCTTATCCAGTTGACATTATTAGTTTGACACTATTTCCCATTTCTTACTAATCTACCTGTTCTAATCTATTTTTCTGATCATTTAGCTAACCTAACATTAAATCACACTCTATCCAAACTAAATTCCTTGTTTTTACAACCATATCTTTGCTTATGTATTTCTCTCAGTCTGAAATGACCTTGTCAAATTATGCATATACAGATTATTATTTTCTTTCTGAGTTGATATTACTGACACCAGTGAAGAAAATCTAAGACTACCAATATTTACTAAATGAGACATCAATAATAAACTAGTGTTGTCAATTCAAACAGTATTGAAAATTAGTTACTTCATCAAAAAAATGTGATATATTCTGATTTTGTAGCACATTAGTAAAGAAACTGCCAGTGTTTTTCCAAACTTAACAATCCAAAAAATATACATATTATTAATAATTTGTGAAGTTGAAAGCTTTTCTCAGTTAAAATAAAAAACAAATTTCAATCAACTATGCTAAAAAACAGATTGAATTTTTCTATTCTCTCTACAAAATTAAAAATTATCAAAAGTCAGAGTATGCAGCCAAAAAAATGAGAGTATCAAAATAATAAAAAAATATATTGCTTTTCTTCCTCTTGTGAAATTTGTGGCATTTGTCAGCTTTTTTATATCTGTAATGTAATTTATTTTTTTTAATGTTTACTTTCCTACCTTTTATGGACTGAACTGTATTCCCCCCAAATTCATATGATGAAGCCCTAAACTTCAATGCGACTCTATTTTGAAATAGTGCCTTAAAGAGGTTTTTAAGGCTAAATAAGGTCATAAGGGCAGGGCCCAAGTCTGATAGGACCGACGTCCTTATAAGAGGAAGAGACACCAGAGATCTTTCTCCATACACAGAGGAAAGGCCATGTGAGGACACAGCAATAAGGTGGCCATCTGCAACCCAAAGAGAGAACCCTTACCGGAAACCAGCTCTACTGGCACCTTGATCTTAGACTTCCCATCTCCAGAACTTTAAGAAAATATATTTCTGATGGTTAAGCTGTAGAATTCTACTATGGCAGGGGCACCTGGGTGGCTCAGTCATTAAGCATCTGCCTTCAGCTCAGGTCATGATCCCAGGGTCCTGGGATCGAGCCCCACATCGGGCTCCCTGCTCGGCCGGAAGCCTGTTCTCCCTCTTCCACTCCCCCTGCTTGTGTTCCCTCTCTCGCTGTGTCTCTCTCTAGCAAATAAATAAATAAAATCTTAAAAAAAAAAAAAAAGAATTCTATTATGGCAGCCTACACAGACTAACACAATATCTAATTTGTTTTCATATTATATTCTTTTTCTTAAATACGGTCTCTCTAAATGTTTTAGTTTTACACTTCAAATAACCCAGATCCACCTTTGCTTTACCTTTTTTCTGGACTATACAAGGAATTTAAAACACTTTAACTCCATTATCTTTTACCAGACTTACATGTTATCACTGTCTTATACTTTCCTTCTATTTTTTTCTTAACTACATAGTATTATTTTTATTTTACAGTCAGTCTTCATTTAGATTTACTCACATATTTACTATTTTCTTTCCTCTTTATTCCTTCTTGCATCTCAGAACACCTCTGTCCTGCATTAAGTATATTCTTTGGAATTTCCTTTAGTAGTGATATGCTAAGGCATGGATTTCTTTTACTTAGTTGCTTGTCAGATGAAGGGCTTCCTGAATCTGTGGGTAGGTGACTCTCATCATTTCTGAAATTTTTTCAGCCATTAACTTTTCAAAATTACCTCTGATCCATTCTTTCTCTCCTCTCCTTCACAGACTCTGCTCAGATGTATATTAAACCTTCCCATCCCACCTTCCATGTCTCTTAATATCCCTTTCATATTTTCTATCTCTTTGTCTCTATAAAGTATAATCTGAATAATTTCTTCTGATCTGGCACTGAATCACTGTCTATACAGTTATGTCTTACCTGCTAAGTTTTTAATTTCAATTCTTAAATTTTTTCATTCTCATAAATTCTACTCTTTTCTTTTTCAAATACACAATTCATTTTTTATAGTTTCCTATTCTATATTTTTCAGTTCATCATTTACCTCTTTCAACACAACAGGATGTATGTCTTATACTTTGCAACTGTTAATTTCCAATATCTAAGGGCTTAATAAGGTTTTTTCTATTTCTGCTGTTCTTACTCATGATGCCTTATTTCTTTTGGTGCTATAAATTACTGTAAGCCATTCCTTTTCCTTGGAAAACTATCTGTGAAAATTACCTGAGGCCCAAGAGTAAGTGAATTCCTCCAGGGAGGATTTACACTTGTTTGTGCCAGATGGCTAGGGTCACTATCAGTCTGGGACCACTTTAAACTATATTCATAGCTTGGCTTTTATTAGTTTGTTTTTGGGTTTTTTGTTTTGTTTTTTGGACTAAAGATGAGAATTTTGATTGCAAATTGTTATATTGTTATGTTTCCCTGCTCTACTCAGCAGCAAGGCAATATTCCTTGCTATCTCCTGAAAGTAGATACTTTTGCCCTGAGGAGGGTACCTTTTGGGGTAACAGTTCTACAGATTAGAACTTTCTATCAGACGTCCCTTCCTTATGAGGACTGAGTTTTGTCTTCAGTCCACACACTGGAAGCTATCAAAACTGAATATGCTACTTACAGGTTTGGTTAAAAAAAAACAAAACAAACAAACCAAAAAAACCCTCCAGGTATAAATGCCTTTGGAATCTTATTTAACCCTGCTGTGTTCCCACTTTCAAGTATATTTTGGCCTCTCATATCAGACTGTTTTATGGTTTTATGAAGACTTTTGAAAATATCCAATTGTTTTACATATTTTCAGAGAGAGGATTAATTCAAATAATTTAGCCTTTCAGTGGTAAAGTTTATTTAAATAATCTGTTTTCCATCTGCTTTCCATCTTCTCAACATTTGTTGATATTCTAATCTGCTATTCTACTCTACATTCTCTTTGTCCTTGTGGGTTTATATGGTTTTTACTCCTTTACTCTCCTTTTTAGTATAATTTCAGGAAAGTGCAAAGATAAAAGAATATGTTCAGTCTTCTGAAGTAGTTCTATATATAACCTGATTTTTTTTACATTTTATTCTTCCTGATTGTCAAAAAAATATATGAGTACCATAGAAAATTTTTAAATTCAGGAAAGTTTAAAGATGAAATAAAGTCATTCATAATCCTACTACCCAGAAGCAGCCACAGTTGACATTTTGCATGTTTTCTTCCATTCCTATATAATAATTTCTCTGTATCCTTAAAAGTATGATAGAAAATTTGGCAGTGAAGAGCTTTGCATTGTGGGAACTCTTTCCTTTCTGTCTCCTGGCCATTTTGGTAGCTGCTTTTGGTTGGGGCTGTCCCACATCTAAGGCAAAAAGATGGTGGCCGCAAAGAAGATGAAAAAGTTGCTGGAGTCAATCAACTCTAGGTTCCAACTCACTATGAAAAGTGGAAAGTATGTGCTGGGGTACAAGCCACCTCTGAAAATGATCAGACATGGCAAAGCGAAACTGGTCATCCTCGCCAACTGCCCAGCCTTGAGGAAATCTGAAATAGAATACTATGCCATGTTGGCCAAAACTGGTGTCCAACACTACAGTGGCAATAATATTGAATTGGGCACAGCGTGTGGGAAATACTATAGAGTATGACACTAGCTATAACTGATCCAGGTGATTCTGATATCATTAGAAGCATGCCAGAACAGACTGGTGAACAGTAAATCACACAAAATTTTTCTTTAATAAAACTGACCAGAGCTTGTTTTAAGAAAAAAAAAAGTATGATAGAAAATTTCATAAATTTGTTGCCTAAATTTTATTTTAGAATTACTTTTCTATGTCATTAAAATTTATTTATAAATACTATTTCTAGTGGCTACATCATTTTTTATACTAACAGTCTATAATTAGATTTCTCATTTTTTGCTATTTTTAACTAACATCTCAACTTCTTACTTCAAGAAGAAACTAAAGGATGAGGATAGAACCCTAACATAAAGATAGCTGTTACTGGATCCCACTGCTGGTATGGATGCTGTGTACTACTTGGAATCATCAGAAAATCTACCATAATATAGGCTATAAGCTCTAAATGTTGAACTTCTAGCTTCAAGAACTATATGATATAGAACTTTTAAGCACAAACCCACAAATTCTTTGAATCACAAGGAATACAAAGTCTCATAAGTACATTCTCTTTGATGTATTACTAACAATCAAAGTAAAAGGTAAAAATATTAGAAGGGACTACAGTCTAGAGGTTTATGCGAAATTGGAAACAAGAAGACTGTTTGAGGGAATGAACTGATCTCACAGGTGACTCTACCATAGAAGGAACTCCAGGGAAAATGATAATCTGTTCCTCTGAGATGAATCCAAGTATACACAGAACCAGAGTCATTAATGAAAACTGGGGCTATTATTTAGCAAATGGATTTTTTTAACATCTCAAAATAAACACCTAAAAAGATTTTTTTAATGAAAACACCAATTGTCCTTTAAAAATGAACGTTTTACCCTAATGAGGAAATCTGCTAGAGAGGAGGAATATATTGGCCAACTTACAAAATTTTCACAATTTTGTGGCACTTGCACTTTCACCCAATGACTCCAATTCTGGGAATTTACTCTATGGATATACTTCACACATGAAAAATGATTCCTGCATAAGATTACTCAGTGCAGGGGCACCTGGGTGGCTCAGTCGTTAAGCGTCTGCCTTCGGCTCAGGTCATGATCCCGGGGTCCTGGGATCCAGCCCCGCATCGGGCTCCCTGCTCTGCGGGAAGCCTGCTTCTCCCTCTCCCACTCCCCCTGCTTGTGTCCCCTCTCTCGCTGTATCTCTCTCTGTCAAATAAATAAAATCTTTAAAAAAAAAAAGATTACTCAGTGCAGCATTTTTTTTACAAGAGTAAAATATTAGAAATAACCTAAATTAACATAAACATAGGGCTTGTTAAATAAATCATGGTACATCCATAACTTGTAATACTATGCAGATAATAAAAATGAATGAGAGAGTTCTTTCTGTACTGATATGGATAGATCTCCAAGACATACTGTTAAGTGTAAAAAGCAAAGACAATTTTTATGTTACTATTTCTGTAAAAGAAAAAAGAGGAAAAAAAGAATATAGATATTTTTTAAAAATTTTCTGAAAGAATCATCAAAAAACTGACAATAATAGTTTCCTTTCTGGGCAGACAAAAGAAGGAATGGGAAGAAGGGAGAGGGAGACAATATATCTTCATATACTTTTTGATATTTCCACAATATACTTCTTTTCAAAAAAATGAATAATTCTAAAAAAAACTGTAAGAAAACTTCCAAAACCTTTCAAAGAGTTATGTAGTTGAGGGGTGCCTGGCTGGCTCAGTCAGTTAAGCATCTAACTCTTGATTTCGATTCAGGTCATGATCTCAGGGTTGTGAGATCAAGCCCCATGTTGGGCTCCATACTGGGTGTGGAGCCTGCTTAGATTCTCTTTCTCCCTCTCCCTTTTCCCCTCCCCCAACAAACAAACATTAAAAAAAAAAAATTCTCAGAGCATCCATTTAACACAGGGCGTTAGAAAGACTTACACTGACTGAAATTTGCTTGACCATGTTCCAGAAAGGTGTAGAGCTGCAAAACAAGTTGTGGGCAGCCTTCCAGGTAGGTCTCAAATAGCCTGAGCATGCTCAAATCAGTCATTCTATCTATAACTTCTTTATGTGGATCAATTTGTTCTTCCATAAAGTTATCAGTTTTGCTGCTATTTTTGAAAGCCACATGATAACCCTTTTTCAAGGCAAACCAATACCTGTAAACACAAACATTTATCTTCAGTAAAATATTCTTTATAACATGTTAATATACATAATAATTTTGGAAAAATTAACGTGTTTAATACAGAATTTTCTAGGGTGCCTGGGTGGCTCAGTTGGTTAAGCGTCTGACTTCATTTAGCTCAGGTCATAATCTCAGGGTCCTGGGATCAAACCCCATTTCAGGCTCGTTGCTCAGAGGGGAACCTGCTTGTCCCTCTGCTCCTCCCCCCACTCATGCGCACATGCACGTACTTTCTCTCTAACAAATAAAATCTTTTAAAAAAATTACAGAATTTTCCCACAAACTTTCTCCACTGCAAATTTCTTTCAACTCTGTGAATGTCTCATTGTAGCTTTATTGCAATTCAAACTCCATAAACTTTGGGGCACCTGAGTGGCTAAGTCAGTACAGCGGCTGCCTTTGGCTCAGGTCATGATCCTGAGGTCCTGGGATCGAACCCCACATTGGGCACCCTGCTCAGCAGAGAGTCTGCTTCTCCTTCTCCCTCTTCCTCTGACCCTCCTCCCTCCTCATGGTGCTCCCTCTCTCTCAAATGAATAAAAAACCTTAAAAAAAAAAAACAAAACACTCCATAAACTTTAATTGCATATTTGATAGGCACTGTATGCTAGCACTGTTAAGCATACATGATCTCAATTCATCTTCATAGTAATTATGTGAGATGAGTAGGTATCATTCCAATTTCACAGATGAGAAAACTAAGGATGAGAATGGTAGAGTGATTAACTAAAAGTAAAGGGCAGACCAAGACTCCAAACCTAGATCTTATAATTCCTAGTCTCAACCACTACTTTCTGAAAGACAAACTGCAATTTTCAATTCATGCAAGTTATCTTTTTTTTTAAAGTCAAGTTTTTCATGCAAGTTATCTTAACTACAAGACAGATACATGCTCTTAAAATGTCAAAGTTGAAGATGAGACTGAACCGAGCAAACAATTACTCAATATCTACAAGGTGCTAGGCTCTTTGACCATTACCATCCTAGAAAATACGTAATTTCTCAAAGGCTTTTAAAACACCCTTGCTCAGGCTCTTCTTTTTAAAGAATTTTAAAATGAACATGAGTTATCATCATACAAGTAAAACTAATAATAAAACATATTGAGACACTTATTTGAAGAAATTTGGGGCTAGCAAAAAGGCAACAAGGATTCTAGCCCAAAGTTTATCAAAACTCTTTATTCCTCAGTTTCCTCATATAAAAATAAGAGCAGTGATATATAGCTTGTTTCAGTCGGCCCCTTCTGTCAATGTTTCCCATTTCAGTGAATGGTATGAACATTTACCATGTCGCTCAGACCAAAAACATGGAAATAATTTCCAACTCCTTTATTTTTTCTCATACCCTAAAAAAATTCTTCAGCAGGTTCTCTTGGTTCTGGTTCTATCTTCAAATATATCCAAATCTGAACACATCACACATCATCACTTCCACTGCCTCAATCCTAATTTAAACAGCCAACATCTCTGGTCTAGATTACTTCAACAGCCTCATAACTGGTCTCCGATTCTATTCCTGCTCCCTATGCATCCTATTCTGTACACAGCATCTAGACTGAACCTGTTAAACATAATTCAGATGTCACTCTGCTGAAAATGTTCCAATGAACATTTTGTTCCATCAAACTTAGAATACAACCCAAAGTCCTTACCATATTTTAAAAGGCCCTTCATAATCTGCCTCACATACACCACCCCCACTACCTTTCCATCTCATTTTTCTAGCACTTCCAATATACCCTTCTTACTGTTTTTCCCAACTTAAAGGCTTTTGTCTTTGCTACTCCATCTGCCTGGAACTCTTCTGGGTCTGATGTGGTAGATGTTGGTCCAGGAAGTTCTGCACATGCATGGCACCATCTCCCATGAACACCCATAGGAGGGCATGCCTGATCTCTACTTCTACGGAGATTCTGAAGAGATTGAAAAAAAAAAAAAAAAAAAAAGAGCAGGCTGCTGCTAAAAAGGCTGTGACCAAGGAGAAATTTCTGGGTGAATGGACTGCTCCAGCTCCTGAGTTCACCACTACTCAACCTGAAGTAGCTGACTGGTCTAAAGGCATGCAGGTGCCCTTGGTGCCTATTCAGCAGTTCCCTACTGAAGACTGGAGCATTCAGCCGGCCACTTGAAGACTGGTCTGCAGCTCCAACTGCTCAGGCGACTGAATGGGTAGGAAAAACCACTGAGTGGTCTTAAGCTGCTCTTCCACAAACTCTTAAACTAACTGGAAATAAGGCTGACAGTAATTAAACAGTTTCTTATAAAAATGAAAATTTAAGTGGTGCCTGGGTGGCTCAGTCAGTTGAGCATCTAACTCTTGATTTCTCCTCAGGTCATGATCTCAGGGTCATAGGATCGAGCCCCGCATGAGGCTCTGCACTCAGCACAGTGTCTGCTTGACCCTCTCCCTCCCCCCACTTGCGCATGCATGGTCTCTCTCTCACTCTCTCTTAAATAAATGAGTAATCTTTAAAAAAAAAATAGAAAATTAAAAAAAATTTTAAAAAACAGAAAATTTACAAATTTACTCAACTTCCTTCAGGTATCTACTCAAATGCCACTTCCTCACAGAAGTCTTTCCAGATCACACCATCTAAAGTAGTACTACTCTCCATCATATTCTCTTTATCCTGTGTTTTTTTTTCATCACCACTTGACATATTACTTATTTTTATCTTTACCTCCTCACAAAAATGAAATCTACATGAAAGCAGGGACTTTGTTTTATTTTGCTAATCAACTAGAACAATAGCTGGTACATAGTAGGTTTTCAGGAAATATTTACTGAATGAATTAGTAAATGAAAGCTCATATTTCTTCCGTAAAGAGACAGTAGATAGGAAAGAACTTTGAAAAGCTGGAAATAAAACACAAATATAAGATACTCCTATCGTAAACAAGATATATACATACATGGATATACAAAGATTCATTATGTGGCAAACAGAAGTATGTTTTTAGGGGAAGTGGGTAGGGGAATGGGGTAATTGGGTGATGGGCATTAAGGAGGGCACTTGATATAATGAGCACTGGGTGTTATATGCAACTGATGAATCACTAAATTCTACCCCTGGAACTAATAATATAGTATATGTTAACTAAATTGAATATAAATTTTAAAAAATTTTTAAGAAGGATATTTTTATCACCGTTTTAAATAACATGGTCTATTATATTCATTGTGGGCTAGATGCCAAGGCAGAAAGCCTACAAAAATGATGGTGTCCACTTTCAATGACCTTACAAACTAATAGGAAGGTCAAGCCTGTAAACTATTAGCTGCAATACAAGGCAGAAGAAATAACTACTCAATAGAAATGTAAATACTCTGTTGTAAAAGTACAGAATAAAAAAATGATGAACACTCCCTAGAATTTATAGGTGAGATTTACAGGGAAAGTTGTGTTTGAGTCTTTTCTGGGTATCTGGCACAATAGGAAGTTCTCATATGTATATTATATAATACTATTATGTAATACAATATCATGTTCCTGTTCCTAAAGTAGATTATAAACTTTTCACAAATATTAACAGGTACATACCCACAGCATAGAGTGGGAGAGGTAGCAAAGCATAGTGGCTAGGAGTACAAATTCTAATAAAGCCAGAATGCCTGAGTTCAAACCCCAGCTCCATCACTTCCTAGCTTAACCTCTCTGCTCCTGAGTGTCCTCATCTGAAAAGTGGAAGCATTCATCATATCCACCTCACTGAATTGTGGTGAAGAAATTTAATACATGTAAACTGCTTAGACCAGTACCTGGCACATGTTAAGTACCATATAGGTGACTATTAAACAAACAAAAAAATAGCTGTTTATAGATGTTCACATTAACATTTTCAGTAACTTTAGGGAGCAATTTTTCCAATTCTGTAGCAATTAATGGAAAATCAATACAAAGTTCTGCTTATCTAAAGGATAACTTCATGGGAAAGGAGAGTATGAATATAATTTTTTAGTCAGTAAGATATTGTTTCAGTTTTATGGAACAAATGATTAAGAAGCCAAAGGAAAAAAAAAACAAGGGAGCTTTCTTAAATTTTGTCACAACATATTCTTTTATTTGAGATAAAAAGGCACCAGCTTCCACTATTGATGGATTACTTTATATCAGGCTAATCCTCCTACTGATGACAGTGATAAATTCTAAACAAAACACAAAAGAGAACAAAGCACAGAAGAGGAACCAAAAGTAAGAAGAAACAAGAGGGCATTCAATCCTTGAAAAAAGGGCATCATACTGTATGAGATACACATTTATCTGGCTTTTCCTCTGAAGACATCCCATAGCCGAAAGGGCACAAAGCAGATTCAGCTCAAGCAGAAAATCAAAATATTACTGGCCCAAAGAATCAAAGGACTGGGTTTGAATCTACCAGAATGGTTAGAAATTAAAGGGGGGGGGGGAAGTCTCAGGAAAGAGGAAGCCACAGAGTAGAGAACACCCAAGTCTGCATATACTCTCCTCTGATACATGGTTGACCCCTTACTATGTTTGTGTGGGATGAGACTCCAAGGAACTGAGGAAAAATTCACCAGAAAGAACCTAAGCAAACATTTCAGCAGCTGTCTACACAAGGAAGAGTCTAGAGTTTGAGTTCCACCAAATTAGAGGGGCTTGGTCGATACTTCAGGCATTCCACCGAAACCCCAAAAGAGACATGTTTTAGGAGTAAAGACCATATTTCAGGTCTGAGAGATTTTTCCTTGAACTAAGAACATAATCAAAATACACCTTTCCTAACAAAACCTAAACCAAGCCTCTGTAACACAACAAGGTAATTTGCCAATAATTTAACATCTGCTTTTTCTTCAATGGAAGATAACAGAAACTAGTCTCTACAAAATCTCAATCACAATGTCCACTACACAATAAAAAATAACTTGACATGCAAATAAACAGGGAAATGTGACTTATACAGACGAAAATCAGTTAACAAAAAACATCAGTTAATAGAAGCATACCCATAGATGACTCAGATGTTGAAATTAGCAAACAAACTAAAGCACAGAGAAAAAAACTGGGGAAAAAGAGTCACAGAATCTCGATAACACAGGTGTACACAAGTCCCAAAAGAAAAAGAGTGAGATGATGGGGCAAAAAAAAAAAAAAAATTACTTGACAAAATATTTGTAAATAAATAGCCAAAAATATTTTCTAAATTTGATCAAAAACAACATACAGATCCAAAAAGTTCAAAGAACCCAAACAGTAAAAATACAAACAAAACCATACATAGGCCCATCATACTCAAATTGCTGAGAATTCAGTATAAAAAGAAAATCTCAAAAATAGAGAAAAAAGATACAGTCCATCCTGGGAAACAAAAAGAATGTTAACTGACTTCTCACCAGAAACAACAAAAGCCAGAAGATGACAATATCAGTAGTCACGCAAAATGTAAATGGATTAAACACTTCAACTGAATGAGACTGTCAAACTGGATAAAAAAAATCAAGATTCACTTTTGGTGCTTTGCAAGAGACTCTCTTTAAACTCTTTGTTTTTGATCAAATTTCAAACAGTTTGAAAGGAAATTACCAAAAATTGTTGGTATGGTTATATTAATATCTCAGACAAAAAGACTTCAAATCAAGGAATATTACCAGGGATAAGGAGGGTCATGTCATAACAATGTATAAGAATCAATTCTTCATGAAGACATCTGTATGTACCTAATAATGGAGTTTTAAGATACAGGAAGCAAAAATTGTCAAAAATAAAAGGAGAAAAAGACAAATCCATAATCTTAGTTGAGGATTTTAACACTTATCTCTCTCAGCAATTGAAAGAAAAACAAGGCCAAAAAATATATATCAGTAAGGATATAGAAGATTTTAATAACACTATCAGTTTAATCATCCTAATTTACATATATAGAACACTACATTCAACAATGGCAAATTATAAATTCTTTTCAAATGCACATGGAATATTCACCAAGTCAGACTATGTGCTGGGCCTTAGAACAAATCTCAGTAAATTTAAGAAGGGTATAATCATACAAAGTATGTTCTCTGACCAAAACAAAATTAAATGAGACATCATCAACAATAAGATATCTAGGAAAATCCCCAAATATTTAGAATTTGTGGTAAAAGGTCCAGATCCTAAAGTTTCATAAATACTGCAACCTAGGAAATCTGAACATTACTAAAAGACCTCTCTCTAAAGAGTTTCAGATAGAAAATAAGAAAGACAGTCCAACTATTTAATGCCCATTTAAGAAACTCTAAAAAGAAAGAAGGAAGAATCTGTGAGAAAAGGAGACTCATCTCCCATTGTACTCTATTTTATACAATTTGAACTTTTTTTTACAATGTATTTAAAAGGAGCAAAAATAACATCCATATTTTAAATAATTCAAATGTCTTTCATATACCCATCAAAAGGAAAGTCTCCTTTGGCAAAGAAAAAGGTTTTATCACAAATCATACATAAAATGGAAATGCAAAAGTGTCATCTAATTTATATTCTGGAAAATGAAACGTTCTTCTCCACAGACCCCTGAGCAGTAACCGTGTACTTAGTAAGAACAGGCACTTATATCTAATAAATAATTCATGTTGATATTCCTTGTCTTTCATCTACCAACACAAACTCAATTTAGCTATCCTATAGAGAAATGAATCCATAATTTAGTATATCTCAAGTTTTTCTATACTTAGTCTGCACAATCCCTAAGATAATTTGGTCCATTTTTACTGTTTTAAGTCTTGCTTATTTCTCGCTATTTGTCTCAGTATTCTGCCACTTCCTACACTAACATAAAAAGATAAAGAAAAAGAAAGACAAAAAGAAGGAAGTGTCTTTGTTTAGCTGGCATTTTTCACTAATAGCCAACCTAATTCAATTTTTCCTTTTTTCTTTTCTCTAATTATTTGAACAGGCAAAATATTCACATAATTCAAAAATCAAAAAGTTATTCACTGAAAAAACTTCATCCCACTCCTATGACCCAACTACGCAGGTTTCATGCTCCCCAATGACCACAAGAATTCACTGTTAGTAGTTTCATGTGTACCCTTCTAGAGTTTGTTTATGCATATGCAAGCAAGGTTATAACCAAGTATATAAGCCTTTCACTGCCTTCTTTTACACAGATTGTAGCATATCATAACCACTGTCTGCACCTGTCTTTTCACTTAAAAATACTTCTTAGACAGTTTCTTCAACAAATGGTGTTGTAATAACTGAACAGCAACATGCAAAAGAATGAAACTGGACCACTTTCTCACATAATACACAAAAACAAATTCAAAACAGATTAAAGACATAATTGTGAGACAGGTATCTATCAAAATTCTAGAGGGAGTAACCTCTTTGACATCAGCCATAGCAACTTCTTTCTAGATATATCTCCAGAGGCAAGGGAAACAAAAGCAAAAACTAAACTATTGGGACTTCATCAAAATAAAAAGCTTCTGCACAGCAAAGGCAACAATCAACAAAACTAAAAGGCAGCCTACGGAATGGGAGAAGATATGTGCAAATGACATATCTGATAAAGGGTTAGTATCCAAAATACATAAAGAACTTATCAAACTCAACAGCCAAAAAAAACAAATAATACAATTTAAAAATGGGCAAAAAACATGAATAGACATTTTTGCAAAGAAGACATCCATGCCTAACAGACACATGAAAAGACGCTCAACATCACTCACCATCAGGGAAATCAAAACTACAATGAGATATCACCTCACACCAGTCAGAATGGCTAAAATTAATAACACAGGAAACAGGTGTTGGTGAGGATATGGAGAAAGGGGAACTCTCTTACACTACTGGTAGGAATGCAAACTGGTACAGCCATTCTGGAAAACAGTATGGAGGTTCCTCAAAAAGGTAAAAATGGAACTACCTTACAACCCAGCAATTACACTACTAGGTATTTACCCAAAGGATATAAAAACACTGATTCGAAAGGACACATGCACCCCGATGTTTACAGCAGCACTATCAACAACAGCCAAATTATGGAAAAAGCCCAAATGTATATACACATATAGATACAAAGGAATATTACTTGGCCATCAAAAAGAATGAAATCTTGCCATTTGCCACAACATGGATAGAGCTAGAGTATTATGATAAGTGAAATAAGTCAGTCAGAGGAAGACAAATACCATATGATTTCATTCATATGTGGAATTTAAGAAACAAAACAAATGAACATGGGGAGAAAAAAAAGAGAG
Source organism: Neomonachus schauinslandi (assembly GCF_002201575.2). NCBI lineage: Eukaryota > Metazoa > Chordata > Mammalia > Carnivora > Phocidae > Neomonachus > Neomonachus schauinslandi. The sequence goes on along the minus strand of NC_058406.1, from coordinate 126,863,172 downwards.
GCAAGCCAAGAAACAGACTCTTAGCTATAGAGAACCAACTAATGGTTACTGGAGGGGAGGTGGGCAAGGGGGATGGGTTAAACAGCTGATGGGTATTAAGGAGGACACTTGTGATGAGCACTGGGTGTTATATGTAAGTGATGAATCACTAAATTCTATACCTGAAACTAATATTACACTGTATGTTAACTAGTTGAAATTTAAATAAAAACTTGGACAGAAAAAAATACATCTTGGAGATCTTTCCATTTCAGTACATAAAGTACTTAACATTCTTTGTAATAGCTATGTATGCCATTGCCTTGGATATACCATAAACTCTACCAGCAGACATTTAAACTGTTTCCATTTTTTCACTTTTACAAAAAAATTGCTATGACTGAAAAATTGTGTACATATGTCATTTTACATGTATGCAAGTATGATAAATTCCCAGAAAAGAAACCTCTGGCCTGAAAGTATATGCATCTGAAATATAATCAAACTGCCCTCCACAGGGATTGTACCAATCTATACTACCATCAACAAAGTATGAGAGACCTGCTTTCCCATGCCTTTCCAAGAGAGTATATTATCACCTGGATTTTTGCCAATCTGGCAAGTGACAATATATCAGTGAAATTTTAATTAGCATTTTTTAAAATTATGAACAAGGCTTAGCTTCTTTCACACAATTTAAAAGCCACTTGCATTTCCTTTTTTATGCACTACCTTATTCTTTTCCCACTCTTCTACTGAAAATTCCCATTTTTTATTCTATTTCTAATATATGTTTCTTTTACTTTTGACTTTAGAAGCTCTTTAAATATTAGAAAACTAGCCCTTTGTTGGTTATAAGTTGCAAATGTTTTTCCCTGTTAATGTTGCTTTGCTTTTTGCTTTGCTTTTGTTTTTGTTTACTTGGGGAATTTCTGCTTTTGTTTATTGACATGGATTTTTTATAGATCAAATCTATAATTTTTATAGTTTATGGGTTTTGAGTTATGGTTAGAAAATCTTTCCTGATTCCAAGGTTATAAAGGAATTCTCCCATGCTTTCTTATAATACTTTTTTTTTTTTGCTTTTTTATATTAAATATTTGATTCAGTTGGAATTTATCCTGGGGTCTGGTACCTTACCTGGAAGTATAATCCATAACATGCAATCTTAAATTATCCCAACTCTGAAGTTAATCAAAACTTTACTGTTCTTATGCTGCATATACTTGCTATTATTTCCTCTTACTTCTATTCTGGTGTGTATTTCTACAATCTGTGGTCTTTATATGGCATACAGACAAAAAATTCTTTTCTTATCCTTGTGGTTTGAATTTAGAGGGATGGGGGAATAGGGCTACTCTGAAAACAAAACTCTTCCAATTTATCCTTTCAGATGTTCTGTCTAGGAGGAATTAGAACCCATATTTTGTCACATTAAGACTGGGAGGCTGAAGACATAAACTGCAACATTTTAAAGTTTTCCCAATACCCAACTCTATGTTTCTATCAAGCTATTTCTAAAGATTTCACCTTCATCACAGAATAGGCTAAACCCTTTTCAAGATCATGTGCTATGCTAGGGTATGGGCTAAGCCTGACTTTCATATGAAGGTCCAATTATAATTTACATAGGCTTTTTTCCCCCAAATTGCTACCCAGTTGTTCCAACATAACTAAATTACAGAGCAAAAAATCATTAAGAATGTAAAATCTCTATATGACACTATCAACTACATTTACTAAATTTCATTTATAGAATGCTACAACAAACAACCACAGAACACATATATTTCAATTATATATGAAATCATAAAGATGGACCATATGTTGGGCAATAAAATGAACCAAAATAAATGACAAGAGATTGAAATGTTAAAAGTATGTTAGCTGATCATAACGGAATTAATTAGAGATCAATATCAAAATATCTACAAAAGACGTGAACACCTGAAAAATTTTTTAAATACACCCTAACACTTGGGTATAAGATGAAATCACAAAGAAGGAACAGCCATTTTTTGAACTGATGGATAATGATATGTTGTATTTTTACATCATTGTGTTTATTTAAAAACACAACATATCAAAATGTCTGGAATATAGCTAATTCAAGGGTTTGGAAAATTTTTATAGCTTAAATGCTTTTATTAGAAAAGAAGGAAGGGTTAATAGTAATAATATAGGTTTCCATAGAAATGAAGTAGAAAAAAGAAAGTAAGCTCTAAGTATATAGAAAGAAGAAAATACAGATAAAAGCAAAAAATGAAATAAGAGACAAGGAATAGAAAAAAATTAACAAAGCCAAAATTTGGTTCTTTGAAAAGGCTTAAGAAGAAATTGATAAACCTCAAACAAGATTGCTGAGGAGTAGGGAGGAGAAAGAAGGTTAGAGAATACAAAATGCCAATATCAAGAATAAAAAAGGTGGCATCACTAAAGATCCTATAGAGATCAAAACTATAACAAGGGAATATCAGGAACAACTTTATACCAATAAACTGAACAACTTTGACAAAATGAAAAAATTTCCTGAAAAACACAACTTACTAATACTGACAAAAAATCAAACAGAAAATCTGAATAGATCTGTATCAAAGAAATCTAATTTGTTCTCAAAAATCTACATGTTAACTCCATCCAATTCATTTTTTCAAACAAGTATGGAAGAAATGTGATGTGACCCTACAGGTCACATCAAACTTAATGGTAAAACATTCAACACTTTATCCCTGAGATCAGGAACAAACTAAAAATGTCACTGTCATCACATCTCTTCAACATTTTACTGGAAGACCTAGAGAGAGAGAATGAGGTAAGACAAAAAAAAATAAAAGGAATAAATATTTTTTTTTTAATTTTATTTAGGGACTCCTGGGTGGCTCAGTCTGTTAAGCATCTGCCTTTGGCTCAGGTCATGATCCCGGGGGCCTGGGATCGAGCCCCACGTCAGGCTCCTTGCTCGGGGGGAAGCCTGCTTCTCCCTCTCCCTCTACCCCTGCTTGTGTTCCCTCTCTCACTGTCTCTCTGTCAAATAAATAAATAAAATCTTTAAAAAATAATAATAAAAATGTAAAAACAAGTATAAATGAAGAATGAAATCATAATCATCTCAAAAGATGCAGAAAGAGCATTTGACAAAGTACAACATCCATTCATGATAAAAACTCTAACAAAGTGGGCATAAAGGGAACATACCTCAACATAATGAAAACCATATATGACAAACCCAAAGCTAACATCATACTCAATAGTGAAAAACTGAGAGCTTTTCCTCTAAGATCAGGAACAAGACAAGATATCCACTCTCATCACTTCTATTCAACATATTACCAGAAGTCCTAGCCACAGCAACGAGACAAGAAAAAAGAAGTAAAAGGCATCCAGATTGGTAAGAAAAAAGTAAAACTGTCACTACTTGCAGATGACATGATATTATATATAAAAACCCTAAAGACGCCACAAAAAAACTATGAGAACCAATAAATGAATTCAGTAAAGTTGCAGGATACAAAATCAACATACAGAAATGTGTTGCATTTCTACACACTAACAACAAACTAGCAGGAAGAGTAATTTTTTAAAAAAAATCCCATTTACAACTGCATCAAACAGAATAAAGTACCTAAATAAAATTTAGCCAAGGAGGTGAATTTAACCTTTACTCTAAAAACTGTAAGACATTGAAGAAAACACAATGGAAAGATATTCCATGCTTGTGGACTGAAAGAACAAATATTGTTAAAATGTCCATATTACCCAAGCAATCTAAAGATTCAGTGCAATCCCTATCAAAATACCAACAATATTTTTCACAGAACTAAAACAAATAATCCTAAAATGTGTATGGAACCACAAAGGCTCCTCAATAGCCAAAGCAATCTTAAGAAAGAACAAAGTTGGAGGCACCACAATCCCAGGTTTCAAAAAAACAATAGAACAGATCAATGAAACCAGGAGCTGGTTCATTGAAAGAATTAACAAAATTGATAAATGCATAGCCAGACTTATCAAAAAGAAAAGATAAAGGACCCAAGTAAATAAAATCACAAATGAAAGAGGAGAGATCACAACCAACACCACAGAAATACAATTATTAGGGGGCGGAGCAAGATGGCGGAGGAGTAGGAGACCTGGATTTCGTCTCCTCTCAGGAATTCAGCTGGATAGGGATCAAACCATTCTGAACACCTACAAACTCAACAGGAGATCGAAGAAAAGAAGAGCAACAACTCTCTCATCAGAAAAGCGACCACTTTCTGGAAGGTAGGACGTGCGGAGAAGTGAATCCGAGGCGATATTCGGGAGGATAGACGGCGGGGGAGGGGCCTCCGTCGGCCGCTTCTGGCAAGTGATAGAACCGCGGAGCACAAAATCGGAACTTTTAGAAGTCTGCTCCGCTGAGGGACGTCACTCTGGTGGCTAAGCGGGGGGTGGAACCCTCCGGGACAGTGTGGTCTCAGGACCCTCGGAGTCACAGAAAGACCGGGGGTGCCTGGGTGTGGCAGAGCTCCCAGGTATCAGAGCAGGGAAGCCGGCTGCAGAGGCGGAGGCCAGGCGCGGGCTCTCAGCTCAGGGTTGCTATAAACCGTGATCCGCGGCACAGAGGGCCACTGCTCCTCCAGCAGGAACCCAACAAGCGGCAGATCCGGGGAGACTCCCCTTCCTCCCCCGGGAGGAGCCACGCAGGAGTGCACTGCAGGGATCTGCTGGGTTTGGAGACTCCACCAGGGGTCGGGTGCCAGAGATAGAAACGCACGGTCACAGGCAGGGTGAGCACGGAGTGCGGCCGGAGACCGGGGAGACGGGAGTGACTGACGGCTTTTCTCTGGGGCGCACTGAGGAGCGGGGCCCTGAGTTCTCGGCTCCTCCGGGGCGGAGATTGGGAGGCCGCCATTTTCACTCTCCGCCTCCAAAGCTGTACGGAAAGCTCGCAGGGAACAAAAGCCCCAGAGAGCAAAGCCGAGCAGATTACTTAGCCGGGAGGGGGCAAGGGCGGGGCAATTCCGCCTCCGGCAGAGACATTTGGAAACCACGGCAACAGGCCCCTCCCCAGAAGATCAGCGAGAACAGCCAGCCAAGACCAAGTTTACCAATCAATGAGAACGGCAGAACTCCAGCACTAGGGGGAATACTGCACATAGAATTCATGGCTTTTTTACCATGATCCTTTAGTCTTTCAAAGTTAATTTTTTTTTTAACTGGTTTTTTTTTTGAATTTTTCTTTTTCCCTTTTTCAACCAACATCTTATCAATCCCTTTTTTTTAAAAAAACATTTTTATTTTTCATTTTTAGAGTCATATTCTATCCCTTCATAGTAGTTACCCGTATTTTTGGCATATATATATAAGTTGTTCTCTCTTTAAAATTTTGAGATAGATTCTTCTAATAGATTAAAATATACCCTAAATCTCTAGTATATGGTTTTTTCTATTCCCCTGCCTGATCACATTCTCTCCCTTTTTTTTTTCTTTTTTAAATCCTCTTCTTTTTTTTCAAAAAACTTATCAATTCCCTTTATAAAATTTTTTATAATTTCCATCTTTATAGTCATATTCCATCCCTTCATCATATCAACCCTTATTTTTGTACATATATAAGTTTTTCTTTCTTTAAAATTTTGGGAGGCACTTTCTTCTAAAAGACCAAAGTACACCCAAAATCTAGTGTGTGGCACTGATCTATATACCAGCCTGATCATATTTGATCACATTCTGGTTTTTTTGTTGTTGCTGTTGTTTTGTTTTGTTTGTTTTTGTTTTTATCTTTTTCTTTTTCTTTTTTTTCTTTTTCTTTTTTCTCTCTTTCCATTTCTTTTTCCACTGCTTCAGGTCTTTTCTGATTTGTTTAGAGTATATTTTCTGGGGACATTGTTACTCTGCTAGCATTTTGTTCTCTCATTAATCTATTCTCCTCTGCACAAAATGACAAGATGGAAAAAATCACCTCAACAAAAAGAACAAGAGGTAGTGCCGACTGCCAGGGACCTACTCAATACGGACATTAGTACGATGTCAGATCTAGAGTTCAGAATCATCACTTTAAAGATACTAGCTGGGCTTGAAAAAAATATGGAAGTTATTATAGAAACCTTTTCTGGAGAAGTAAAAGAACTAAAATCTAACCACGTAGAAATCAAAAAGGCTATTAATGAGGTGCAATCAAAAATGGGGGCGCTAACTGCTAGGATAAATGAGGCAGAAGAAAGAATCAGTAATATAGAAGACCAAATGATGGAAAATAAAGAAGCTGAGAAAAAGAGAGATAAACAACTACCGGATCATGAGGGCAGAATTCGAGAGATAAGCGATACCATAAGACGAAACAACATTAGAATAATTGGGATCCCAGAAGAAGAAGAAAGAGAGAGAGGGGCAGAAGGTATAATGGAGCAAATTATAGCAGAGAACTTCCCTAATTTGGGGAAGGAAACAGGCATCAAAATCCAGGAAGCACAGAGAACCCCTCTCAAAATCAATAAAAATAGGTCAACACCCCGACATCTAATAGTAAAACTTACGAGTCTCATAGACAAAGAGAAAGTCCTGAAAGCAGCTCGGGAGAAGAGATATGTAACCTACAAGGGTAGAAACATTAGATTGGCAACAGACCTATCCACAGAGACCTGGCAGGCCAGAAAGGACTGGCAGGATATATTCAGAGAACTAAATGAGGAAAATATGCAGCGAAGAATACTATATCCAGCTAGGCTGTCATTGAAAATTGAAGGAGAGATAAAAAGCTTCCAGGACAAACAAAAACTAAAGGAATTTGCAAACACAAACCAGCCCTACAGGAAATCTTGAAAGGGGTCCTCTAAGCAAAGAGAGACCCTAAAAGCAACATAGACCAGAAAGGAACACAGACAATATACAGTAACAGTCACCTTACAGGCAATACAATGGCACTAAATTCCTATCTTTCAATAGTTACTCTGAATGTAAATGGTCTAAATGCCCCAATCAAAAGACACAGGCTATCAGACTGGATTAAAAAACAAGACCCATCAATATGCTGTCTGCAAGAGACTCATTTTAGAACCAAAGACACCCCCAGATTGAAAGTGAGGGGGTGGAAAACCATTTACCATGCTAATGGACACCAAAAGAAACCTGGGGTGGCAATCCTTATATCAGACAAATTAGATTTTAAACCAAAGACTGTAATAAGAGATAGGAAGGACATTATATCCTACTTAAAGGATCTATCCAACAAGAAGATCTAACAATTGTAAATATCTATGCCCCTAACGTGGGAGCAGCCAATTATATAAGGCAATTAATAACAAAAGCAAAGAAACACATCGACAACAATACAATAATAGTGGGGGACTTTAACACCCCCCTCACTGAAATGGACAGATCATCTAAGCAAAAGATCAACAAGGAAATAAAGACTTTAAATGACACACTGGACCAAATGGACTTCACAGAAATATTCAGAACATTCCATCCCAAAGCAACGGAATACACATTCTTCTCTAGTCCCCATGGAACATTCTCCAGAATAGATCACATCCTAGGTCATAAATCAGGTGTCAACCGGTACCAAAAGATTGGGATCATTCCTGCATATTTTCAGACCACAATGCTTTGAAACTAGAACTCAATCACAAGAGGAAAGTCGGAAAGAACTCAAATACGTGGAGGCTAAAGAGCATCCTACTGAAGAATGAATGGGTCAACCAGGAAATTAAAGAAGAATTAAAAAAATACATGGAAACCAATGAAAATGAAAACACAACTATTCAAAATCTTTGGGATGCAGCAAAGGCAGTCCTAAGAGGAAAGTATATAGCAATACAAGCCTTTCTCAAGAAACAAGAAAGGTCTCAAGTACACAACCTAACCCTACACCTAAAGGAGCTGGAGAAAGAACAGCAAATCAAGCCTAAACCCAGCAGGAGAAGAGAAATAATAAAGATCAGAGCAGAAATCAATGAAATAGAAACCAAAAGAACAGTAGAACAGATCAACGAAACTAGGAGCTGGTTCTTTGAAAGAATTAACAAGATTGATAAACCCCTGGCCAGACTTATCCAAAAGAAAAGAGAAATGACCCAAATCAACAAAATCAGGAATGAAAGAGGAGAGATCACAACCAACACCAAAGAAATACAAACAATTATAAGAACATATTATGAGCAACTCTATGCCAGCAAATTAGATAACCTGGAAGAAATGGATGCATTCCTAGAGATGTGTCAACTACCAAAACTGAACCAGGAAGAAATAGAAAACCTGAACAGACCTATAACCACTAAGGAAATTGAAGCAGTCATCAAAAATCTCCCAAAAAACAAAAGCCCAGGGCCAGATGGCTTCCCAGGGGAATTCTACCAAACATTTAAAGAAGAATTAATACCTATTCTTCTGAAACTGTTCCAAAAAATAGAAATGGAAGGAAAACTTCCAAACTCATTTTATGAAGCCAGCATTACCTTGATCCCAAAACCAGAGAAAGACCCCATCAAAGAGAATTACAGACCAATATCCCTGATGAACATGGATGCAAAAATTCTCACCAAAATACTAGCCAATAGGATCCAACAGTACATTAAAAGGATTATTCACCACGACCAAGTGGGATTTATCCCTGGGCTGCAAGGTTGGTTCAACAACCGCAAATCAATCAATGTGATATAATACATTAACAAAAGAAAGAACAAGAATCATATGATCCTCTCAATAGGTGCAGAAAAAGCTTTTGACAAAGTACAGCATCCTTTCTTGATCAAAACTCTTCAGAGCATAGGCATAGAGGGTACATACCTCAATATCATAAAAGCCATCTATGAAAAACCTATAGTGAATATCATTCTCAATGGGGAAAAACTGAGAGCTTTCCCCCTAAGGTCAGGAACGCGGCAGGGATGTCCACTGTCACCACTGCTATTCAACATAGTATTGGAAGTCCTAGCCACAGCAATCAGACAACAAAAAGAAATAAAAGGCATCCAAATCGGCAAAGAAGAAGTCAAACTCTCACTCTTTGCAGATGATATGATACTTTATGTGGAAAACCCAAAAGACTCCACCCCAAAACTGCTAGAACTCATACAGGAATTCAGTAAAGTGGCAGGATATAAAATCAATGCACAGAAGTCAGTGGCATTCCTATACACCAACAACAAGACAGAAGAAAGAGAAATTCAGGAGTCGATCCCATTTACAATTGCACCCAAAACCATAAGATACCTAGGAATAAATCTAACCAAAGAGACAAAGGATCTGTACTCGGAAAACTATAAAATACTCATGAAAGAAATTGAGGAAGACACAAAGAAATGGAAAAATGTTCCATGCTCATGGATTGGAAGAACAAATATTGTGAAGATGTCAATGCTTCCTAGAGCAATCTACACATTTAATGCAATCCCCATCAAAATACCATCCACTTTTTTCAAAGAAATGGAACAAATAATCCTAAAATTTGTATGGAACCAGAAAAGACCCCGCATAGCCAGAGGAATGTTGAAAAAGAAAAGCAAAGCCGGCAGCATCACAATTCCAGACTTCCAGCTCTATTACAAAGCTGTCATCATCAAGATAGCATGGTACTGGCACAAAAACAGACACATAGGTCAATGGAACAGAATAGAGAGCCCAGAAATGGACCCTCAACTCTATGGTCAACTCATCTTTGACAAAGCAGGAAAGAATGTCCAATGGAACAAAGACAGTCTCTTCAACAAATGGTGTTGGGAAAATTGGATAGCCACATGCAGAAGAATAAAACTGGACCATTTCCTTACACCACACACAAAAATAGACTCCAAATGGTTGAAAGACCTCAATGTGAAACAGGAGTCCATCAAAATCCTAAAGGAGAACACAGGCAGCAACCTCTTTGACCTCAGCCGAAGCAACTTCTTCCTAGAAACATCGCCAAAGGCAAGGGAAGCAAGGGCAAAAATAAACTATTGGGACTTCATCAAGATAAAAAGCTTTTGCAAAGCAAACAGTCAACAAAACCAAAAGACAACCGACAGAATGGGAGAAGATATTTGCAAATGACAGATCAGATAAAGGGCTAGTATCCAAAATCTATAAAGAACTCATCAAACTCAACACCCAAAGAACAAAGAATCCAATCAAGAAATGGGCAGAAGACATGAACAGACATTTTTCCAAAGAAGACATCCAAATGGCCAACAGACACATGAAAAAGTGCTCAATATCGCTCGGCATCAGGGAAATCCAAATCAAAACCTCAATGAGATATCACCTCACACCAGTCAGAATGGCTAAAATTAACAAGTCAGGAAACGACAGATGTTGGCGGGGATGCGGAGAAAAGGGAACCCTCCTACACTGTTGGTGGGAATGCAAGCTGGTGCAGCCACTCTGGAAAACAGTATGGAGGTTCCTCAAAATTTGAAAATAGAGCTACCATATGATCCAGCAATTGCACTACTGGGTATTTACCCAAAAGATACAAAAGTAGGGATCCGAAAGGTACGTGCACCCTGATGTTTATAGCAGCAATGTCCACACTAGCCAAACTGTGGAAAGAGCCAAGATGTCCATCAACAGATGAATGGATAAAGAAGATGTGGTATATATATACAGTGGAATATTATGCAGCCATCAAAAGGAATGAGATCTTGCCATTTGCAACGACGTGGATGGAACTGGAGGGTATTATGTTGAGTGAAATAAGTCAAACAGAGAAAGACATGTATCATATGATCTCACTGATATGAGGAATTCTTAATTGCAGGAAACAAACTGAGGGTTGCTGGAGTGGGGGGTGGGGTGGGAAGGATGGGGTGACTGGGTGATAGACACTGGGGAGGGTATGTGCTCTGGTAAGCGCTGTGAATTGTGCAAGACTGTTGAATCTCAGATCTGTACCTCTGAAACAAATAATGCAATATATGTTTAGAAAAAAAAAAAGAACAAGAAGAACAAGAAGGTAGCGGGAGGGGAAGAATGAAGCGGGGGAAATCGGAGGGGTAGACGAACCATGAGAGACGATGGACTCTGAAAAACAAACTGAGGGTTCTAGAGGGGAGGGGGGTGGGAGGATGGGTTAGCCTGGTGGTGGGTATTGAGGAGGGCACATTCTGCATGGAGCACTGGGTGTTATGCAAAAACAATGAATCATGGAACACTTCATCTAAAACTAATGATGTAATGTATGGGGATTAACATAAGAATATAAATAAATAAATAAATAAATAAATAAATAAATAAATAAAAATAAGATTATGTGTCATAAAAAAAATACAATTATTTTTTTTAAGTTTTTTTTTTTTTAAGATTTTTATTTATTTATTTGACAGAGAGAGAGATAGCGAGAGCAGGAACACAAGCAGGGGGAGTGGGAGAGGGAGAAGCAGGCTTCCTGCCGAGCAGGGAGCCCAATGTGGGACTCAATCCCAGGACCCTGGGATCATGACCTGAGCCGAAGGCAGATGCTTAACGACTGAGCCACCCAGGCACCCAAAAGAAATACAATTATTATAGGAGAATTTTATGAGCAATTATATGCCAACAAATTGGGCAATCTGGAAGAAATGGATAAATTCCTAGAAATATATAAACTATCAAAACTGAAACAGGAAGAAATAGAAAATTTGAACAGACCCATAACCAGTAAAGAAATTGGGTCAGCAATCAAAAATTTCCCAACAAACAAGAGTCCAGGGCTGGATGGCTTCCCAGGGGAATTCTACCAAACATTTAAAGAACTAACACCTATTCTTCTCAAGCTATTCCAAAAGATAAAAATGGAAGGAAAACTTCCAAACTCATTCTCTGAGGCTAGTATTATCTTGCTTCCAAGACCAAAGACCCCACTAAAAAGGAGAATTACAGAACAATATCCCAGATGAACATGGATGCAAAAATTCTCAACAAGATATTAGCTAATCGAATCCAACAGTACATTAAAAGGATTATTCACCATGATCAACAGGGATTTATTCCTGGGCTGCAGCATGGTTCAATATCCACAAATCAATCAACATGACACACCACATTAATAAAAGGAAGGATAAGAACCATATGATCCTTTCTCAATAGATGCAGAAAAAACATCTGACAAAACACAGCATCCTTTCTTGATAAAAACCCTCAAGAAAGTAGGGATAGGGGGCGCCTGGGTGGCTCAGTCATTAAGCGTCTGCCTTTGGCTCAGGTCATGATCCCAGGGTCCTGGGACCAAGCCCCGCATCGGGCTCCCTGCTCCACGGGAAGCCTACTTTTCCCTCTTCCACTCCCCCTGCTTGTGTTCCCTCTCTCGCTGTGTCTCTCTCTGTCAAATAAACAAATAAAATCTTTAAAAAAAAAAAAAAGAAAGTAGGGATAGAAGGAATATACCTCAACATCATAAAAGCCATATATGAAAAACCCACAGCTATGGGCGCCTGGGTGGCTCAGTCACTTGGGTGTCTGCCTTTGGCTCAGGTCATGATCCTGGGGTCCTGGGACTGAGTCCTACATAGGGCTCCCTGCTCAGCAGGGAGTCTGCTTCTCCCTCTGCCCCTCCCCCTGCTCCTCCCCCTGCTCATGCTCTCTCTCTCTCTCTCTGTCTCTCTCAAATGGATAAATAAAATATTAAAAAAAAAAAAAAAAAAGAAAGGAAGGAAAGAAAGAACCACAGCTAATATCATCCTCAATGGGGAAAAACTGAGAGCATTTCCCCTAAGGTCAGGAACACGATAGGGATGTCCACTCTCACCACTGTTGTTCAGTATTGCACTAGAAGTCCTAGCCTCAGCAATCAGACAACAGAAAGAAATAAAAGGCATCCAGATCAGCAAGGAAGAAGTAAAACTTCCATTCTTCGCAGATGACATGATACTCTATGTAGAAAATCCAAAAGAAAACATGCTAGAACTGATATATGAATTCAGCAAAGTTGCAGGATATAAAATCAATATACAGAAATCTGTTGCATTTCCATACACCAATAATGAAGCAGCAGAAAGAGAAATCAAGGAATCAATCCCATTTACAATTGCACCAAAAACCGTAAGATACCTAGGAATAAACCTAACCAAAAGAGTAAAAGATCTGTATGTTGAAAACTAAAGAATACTTATGAAAGAAATTGAAGACACGAAGAAATGGAAAAACATTCCATGCTCCTGGAATGGAAGAACAAATATCATTAAAATGTCTATACTACTGAAAGCAATCTACATATTCAAAGCAATCCTGATCAAAATAACACCAGCATTTTTCACAGAACCAGAACAAACCTAAAATTTGTATGGAACCAGAAAAGACCCCAAATCGCTAAAGTAATGTTGAAAAAAGAAAAGAAAAACAGGAAGCATCACAATCCCAGACTTCCAGCTGTATTACAAAACTGTAATCATCAAGACAGTATGGTACTGGCACAAAAACAGACACAGAGATCAATGGAACAGAATAGAGAACCCAGAAATGGACCCCCAACTATATGGCCAACTAATCTTCAACAAAGCAGGAAAGAAATGTCCAATAGAAAAAAAGACCCATCTCTTCAACAAATGGTATTGGGAAAACTGGACAGCTACATGCAGAAGAAAGAAACTGGACCATTTTCTTACACCAAATACAAAAATAAATTCAAAATGGATGAAAGACCTAAATGTAAGACAGGAAACCATCAAAATCCTAGAGGAGAAAACAGGCAGCAACCTCTATGTCCTTGACTGCAGCAACTTCTTACTAGCACATCTCTGGAGCCAAGGGAAGCAAAAGCAAAGCAAAAATGAATTACTGAGACCTCATCAAGATAAAAAGTGTCTGCACAGTGAAGGAAACACTCAAAAAACTAAAAGGCAATCAACGGAATGAGAGATTTGCAAATGACATATCTGATAATGGGCCAATATCCAGGATCTATGAAGAACTCATCAAAATCAACACCCAAAAAATAATCTAGTTAAGAAATGGGCAGAAGACATGAACAAACATTTCTCCAAAGAAGACATACAAATAGCCAACAGACACATGAAAAAATGCTCAACATCACTTCTCATTAAGTGATTAACCACAATGAGATACAACCTCACACAGGTCAGAATGGCTAAAATTAATAAATCAGAAAACAACAGATCTTGGCAAAGATGCGGAGAAAGGGGAACACTTTCGCACTGTTGGTGGGAACGCAAACTGGTGCAGCTACTCTGGAAAATAGTATGAAAGTTCCTCAAAAAGGTAAAAATGGAACTACCCTACAACCCACCAATTACACTAGTAGGTTTTTACCCAAAGATACAAAAATGCTGAGTCAAAGGGGAACATGCACCACAATGTTTATAGCAGCACTATCAACAATAGCCAAATTAGGGAAAGAGCCCAAATGGCCATCAACTGATGAATGGGTAAAGAAGTGTGTGTGTGTGTGTGTGTGTGTATATACACATATATATAAAAAATATTCCATTGTGTGTGTGTATATATATACATATATAATGGAATATTACTTAGCCATCAAAAAGAATGAAATCTTGCCATTTTCAGTGCCATGGATGGAACTAGAGTGTATTATGCTAAGTGAAATAAGTAAGAGAAAGACAAATATTATATGATTTCACTCACATGTGGAATTTAAGAAACCAAACAAATGAACATAGGGGAAGGGAAGGAAAAATAAGATAAAAATAGAGAGGGAGGCAAACCATAAATGACTCTTAACTATAGAGAACAAACTGAGGGTTGCTGCAGAGGAGGTGGGTGAGGGAATGGGTTAAATGGGTGATGGGTATTAGGAGGGCATTTTTGTGATGAGCACTAGGTGTTATATGTAAGTGATGAATCACTAAATTCTACTCCTGAAACCAATACTATACTATATGTTAACTAACTTGAATTTAAATTAAAAAATAATAAAATAAAATAAAAATTAAAAAATAAAATAAAACTCAGTGGTATGATGTAATAACATTTTGGCCACAGTGAAAGAAAGTACTAGTGAAATAAAAAAAAAAGTCATGAAAAACTTTCACAGAATGTACCACAGAGAGTCAAAAAATAAAAATTCAAAACATCTAACATGCAACATTCATGTTAGATAGTGTGAGATCTAACTTATATTTGCTTGGAGTCCCAGAAGGAAATGTAGTAAAGAAAACATTAGAAAAGATAATGGCTGAGAATTGTGCAGAACTGATGGAAGATAATAATCCACAGAATTAAGAAGACCAGCAAATCCCAAGCAAGAAAAATAAATCTACACCTAGATATTCAGAAACTGTAGAAACCCAAATATAAAGAAAAAATCCTAAAAGCAACCAGAGTAAAAAAAAAAAAAAAAAAGATAAAATAATTTTAAAAGAAGAGCAGTAGGCACCTGGGTGCTCAGTTGGTTAAGCGTCTGCCTTCCGCTCAGGTCATGATCCCAGGGTCCTGGGGCCAAGTCCCACATCAGGCTCCCTGCTCAGGTGGGAGTCTGCTTCTCCCTCTGCCTTTCCCCCTTGCTCATGATCTCTCATTCTCTCTCACACTCTTTCTCAAATAACCTTTTAAAAAAATAAAAATTTTTAAATTAAAAAAAATAAAGTAAAAGAACAGCAGTAAGACTGATATCTAATCACTGAAAATCAACAATGGAAACCAAGAGAATATAATATGCAGAGACAAAATAACTACTCATTAGAATTCTATAGTCTCTAAAATACCTCTCAAGAAAGATGGCGGTTAAAATAGCCCAAATTCAAAATCTGACTGTAACAAAACAATAGGTTATCCCATTAATATTTGTCTTTATTTTTCCCTTTATTTATAATATATATTGTTTTTAATAGAATTAAATGCCTTAATAATGAAAAAGTCGATGAAATTCGACATATGGAAAATCATAGAATTCTCAGGACCTAGATTCCTAGCTTAACTATAAAATAAGGTTTTGAACAAGATAATTCTTTTTAAGATTTTATTTATTTGTCAGAGAGAGAGGGAGAGAGCACACAAGCAGGGGGAGCAGCAGGCAGAGGGAGAAGCAGGCTCCCTGCTGAGCAAGGTGCCCAACGTGGGACTCGATCCAGGACTCTGGGATCATAACCTGAGCCGAAGGCAGACGCTTAACTGACTGAGCCATGCAGGCATCCCTGAACAAAATGATTCTTAAGGTTATTTTTAGTTCTGCATATGATTCTGTACCTAATTAACCACATGGCTACTGCATTATTACAGTAAAAATTTCTCTAGTTAAATCAATGGTATAAGTAACTTAAAAAATTAAGTGCTCTATCAGAGTTGCAAGTGATAAACTACATTTACATAATCAGATTTGGAATATAAAATAGAAGATAAAAGATTCATAAGACACAGAAATGAATCATTCCCCCCCCCCACAAAAAGTAAGTACATATCAGAAAAAGTAACTTAATTCAAAGGGACACCTGCACCCCAATGTTTATAGCAGCAATGTCCACAATAGCCAAACCATGGAAAGAGCCAAGATGTCCATCAACAGATGAATGAAGAAGATGTGGTGTATATATATATATATATATATATACACAATGGAATATTATGCAGCCATCAAAAAAAACGAAATCTTGGGTGCCTGGGTGGCTCAGTTGGTTAAGCGACTGCCTTCGGCTCAGGTCATGAACCCAGAGTCCTGGGATCGAGTCCCACTTCAGGCTCCCAGCTTGGCAGGGGGCCTGCTTCTCCCTCTGACCCTCTCCCCTCTCATGCTGTTTCTCTCTCTCTCTCAAATAAATAAATAAATAAAATCTTAAAAAAAAAAAAAAACGAAATCTTGCCATTTGCAACGACATGGATGAAACTAGATGGTATTATGCTAAGCAAAATAAGTCAATCAGAAAAGACAATTATATGATCTCACTCAAATTTGCAATTTAAGAGAAAAAACAGGGCGCTGGGTGGTTCAGTCGGTTAAGCGGCTGCCTTCAGCTCAGGTCATGATCCCAGGGTCCTGGGGCCGAGTCCCACATTGGGCTCCCTGCTCAGCAGGGAGCCTGCTTCTGCCTCTCTCTCTGCCTGCCGCTCCCCCTGTTTGTGTTCTCTCACTCATTCTCTCGCTCTCTGTCAAATAAATAAAATCTTTAAAAAAAAGAGAGAGAAAAAAAACAGAAGATCATGGGGGAAGGGAGGGAAGAATAAAACAACACAAAGTCAGAGAGGAAGACAAACCATAAGAGAATCTTAACCACAGGAAACAAACTGAGTTGCTGGAGGGGGCGGGGGTGGGGGAATAGGATTATGGGGTGATGGACATTAAGGAGAACACATGATGTAATGAGCACTGGGTATTATATAAGACTGATGAATCACTGAACTCTACCTCTGAAACTGATAATACGCTACATATTAATTAATTCAATTGAAATTTAAAAAAAACATTCTTTAAGATATTATTTGAGAGAAAGAGAGCACACAAGAGCTCATGTGTGTGCGTGTGCAAGTGGGGAAGGCAGGGAGGTGGGGGGGCAGCAGACTTCACACTGAGCCAAGCCCAATGCAGGACTGGATCCCACAACCCTGAGATCATGACCTGAGCCAAAATCAAGAGTTGGATGCTTAACCAACTCAGCCCCCCAGGTGCCCCAAGGTAAATTAAAACATCTATCAATGAACCTGGAAAATTCTAACAGTACAGCAATGACTCATATAAGCACTGATAGTGAAGAGCAAGTAACCTTTGTGCTACACGCAAATAGGGGAACTTCGTACATTTGACTACCCAAATACAGAAAGATAGTTTCTGTTTGCATAAAAGAAAAATAATGTTAATGATCAAAAGTGTATGCTTACCTTGTAAAAACTCCTCCTTGCAAGCAATGAAGTAGAAGAAAACAATGCTGATTTTCTTGGCCTGCTTTCTTTAAATCAGCCTTGAACCAAGAATAACTAAAACACTGCACCACAAATGTTCCAAAGAGCATAAAGCTTACTGTTAAAATACCAAAAACATTTTGTCCTTCATAGAAAAACCTGACAGATACCCAGATGTCCACAATTAAATCAGTTATATAGATTATAATGCCAAGAACTGACAACATAAAATTCAATTTACTGTATTTCATTATGAATCACTATAGTTCTTGGTTATCTACTTTCTTCTCTCATACAAAAAAAAAAAAAAAAGAAAGAAAAAGAATATTAGTGCATCTGCTACTATAACCCTGAATTTTAATTTCTACTCCCTAAACTTATTCAGAAGAATAAATATTATGAAATTGAAACACTAAAACCAAAGTGACTAATTTTAATTTTCTTTTCTAAATCTCCTATCCAGGTCCAATGTTACAAGACTTTAGTTAATCTTCTGTTTTTCAATGATCTTCATTACAGATGACAACACCTAAAATGAAACATATATAAAAGATTCTAAAAATCTTGAGTATAATATTAAAAACCCTAGGCCATGATTTTATCAAACCTCTACTTTTTCTAAAAATAATATATTACCACTAAATATAGTTCTTATAATAGTTTTGGGAGAGTAAAGCCTCAGTAATATACTTATTAGTTGAAAACTTCCTCTCAGACTACTTACCTTTTAAAAACCATAACCTACTAACAAAGATATTTATGACAGGTCCATCTACAGCAGCAAAAAATTAGAAACAATCTGTGTCGACATAAGGAATTGGTAAATAATGGTAGATTCACAAAATGGAATATTACAAGCTACTAAAAAAACAATTAACAAAGGTGCAATAGCTGTGAAAATTCTTAATATAGTCTTTAAATTTTATTTTAATTCCAGTTAGTTTACATACAGTTTGATATTAATTTCAGATGTACAATATAGTGATTCAACACTTCCATACAACACCCAGTGCTCATCACCAGTGCACTCCTCAATCTCCTTTACCTATATTTCACCCACCCACCCAACCACATCCCCTCTGGTAACCATAAGTGTATTCTCTAAAGTTAACTTAATATGGTTTTGATTCAGCAATTCCAACTAAGAATCAAGCCTAGAGAAATAGTCACAAATGTGCACAAAGATATATACTCTTTGCAAAACCTTCTTTATAATAGCAAAAAGTTGAAAACTACCTAAATGACAAATGAGACCTCGTTCAATAAAATATGGTACACCATAGTAAAGAATACACCACACAACCTTTAAAAAGAATGAAGCAGTTTTGTATAAACTGATCTCAGAAGATCTCCAAAATGTATTAAATGAAAAAAAAAAACAAGTGCCAGAAGGATAAATACAGCATTTATGGGTTTTTAATTATATACAGAGAGAGGAAGGAAGTTGGGAGTGGAAAGCAAATGCAACTTCAATCTTGTAATTAATTATTCTTTTATATTGTTGGAATTTTTTACAAAAGACATGTACCCATATATTACTTACACAGTCTCTTAAAATAAAAACAATAGTAAATGATACTTTTAAAGAATTTCAAAGACTGGACAAAGTGTTAGCTAACATTTACTTAGCACTATGTGCCAGGCATTAAACTAAACCTTATACATAAAATACCCCCATTTAAATCTTACATCAAATTTAGGAGACAGGTATTACTATAGTGACCTCTATTTTATAAATGTGGGCTGAATGCAATCTACATACAAGATCTGCCTGACATAGCAGCTGTTCCCATATTTCCTGGGGTGTTTGTGTCTGGGCCCTTTGTACCTGCCAGTGGTGCTTTCTGGTAGAGGCATGGAATTGGTGGCTGCAGCCTCTGGGCTGGGATAAAACTCTCTGGATGCAGGGAAGCCAAGCCAGAGCCATGAGCTGTACACTGGTAGCAAATGCACTGACCATTACCACTGTAGGATTTGCAGGCTGTTATGTTTTGCAAGCCATGAAGCATATGGAGCTTCAAGAAAAACAAGTTTTCAAAGTCTACCAAAATCTGCCTTCAGTGGCAGCTATTACAGAGGTGGGTTTGAACACAAAATGCCAAAACAAGAGGCAGCATGAACAGCAGGTGTAAGCTCTACTACCAATAAAGGAAAAATAAGAGCTGCTCTTCTACAAATTATGCTTTTTAATCACCCAAACAAGGAAGGATCTCCTTATATAGCAGCCAAAATCAATGAAGCTAAAGATTTACCACAAGGTCAAGCTAAAAAATGAAGTAAATGTGCAATGAATTTTAAGTTCCTATTAGTTTATGTTTAAGAGTACCAGCTTTTTAAAATAAAATGTCTCAAAGCTTAAAAAAAAATGTTTGATTCAACAGTGTTTTTTTAATTTTCCTAATTGCCAATATTTCATATTAAAATACAGATTTTTCACTGCTATCAAAAAACTGAAAGATCTGCTACACTAGACTAACATTCCTCCATGAGCAGTGGATGCCTCCTAGGTGGGGCATGAGCTCTCAAGTTCACCACAGTAGCCAGCCACCCCATTGCAGTCATTTCAGCTGAGTCTCAATGCTACTATAGCTACCTACTAGCTGTGTGTCTTCAAACATGTTCTTTTACTTCCCTATGCCTTATTTTCCTTCACTTGAAATATGGAAATAATAATGGCATATACCTCATAGGGTTGTTGTGAAAACTAAGAAAGATGATATATATAATACATATAAACCTCTAGAAAAGTACTTGGCCAACAGAACTCAATAAATGTTAGTTACCATTACCATACCTTGCCGGCCTGCCTGATCCCTATAAGCATCTAAGTTTGCAATCTTTGACTTCACTTTAAAGGATGTTAAATAAAAAAAATATGATGGTATGATTGCAAAGCTTTGAAAATACAAAGGAAATATGACTGGAGGAATACAAAAATGTTAACAGTAGTTTTATCTGGGGAATTAATGGTATTATAGATGAATTTTTTTCCTCTTCTTCATTTTTTTCTATATGTGTGAACTGAATTGTTTCCCTCCAAAGTTCTTTTTTTTTTTTTTTAAAGATTTTATTTATTTATTTGACAGAGAGAGACACAGTGAGAGAGGGAACACAAGCAGGGCGAGTGGGAGAGGGAGAAGCAGGCTTCCTGCCGAGCAGGGAACCCGATGCGGGGCTCGATCCCAGGACCCTAGGATCATGACCTGAGCGGAAGGCAGGCGTTTAACGACTGAGCCACCCAGGCGCCCCCCCTCCAAAGTTCTTATGTTGAAGTACTAACCACCAATGGACTGTATTGAGATGGGTCTCTAAGGAGGTAACTGACATTAAAAGGAATAATAAAGACAGGGCCCTAATCTGATAGGACTGGTATCCTTATAAAAAGAAGTGACAACAAAGACCTCCCTCCCCCACACCCCACACTCCCATACACACACAGGAGAGTCTACGTGAGGATGCAGCTAGGAGGCAGTCATCTGCAACCCAAAGAGAGCTAGGGGGCAGTCATCTGCAACCCAAAGAGAGAGGTCTTCCAACAAACCAACCCTGCTGGCACCTTGATGTTGGACTTCTAGTCTCCAGAACTGTGAAAAAATATATCTCTGTTGTTTAAGTCACACAGTCTACGGTTATTCTGTCGTGGCAGCCCAAGTAGACTAACACCCTACATGTTCTATAAAGAATGTTTATTACTTTAAAAACCAGGAGGTGACAGTGTTACTGAAAACTCACACAACATAATGCTTACACTGTTCTTGTCATTTTACCGCTTATAAGTATTTTGTTTAAAAGTTTTCCAAATAATATTAAAAGGTATTTCACTCTTCTTAATGAAAAAAAAAAAATTTCACTATCACTACTTTTCCTGACAAGAATGCTGTGGCCAACAGGATGGAAAAAAATAATTTTAAAATCTGAGTTTTCCCAATCTAGCAGGCCATGAATTTCCATGCGGTAAGTTTCTTATCTTAAAATGAAAGACATCACAATCAGAGAAAGACAATTATCATATGATCTCACTGATATGAGGAATTTGAGAAACAAGACAGAGGATCGTAGGGGAAGGGAGGGAAAAATGAAACAAGACGAAACCAGAGAGGGAGACAAACCATAAGAGACTTAATCTCAGGAAACAAACTGAGGGTTGCTGGAGTGGAGGGGGGTGGGCAGGATGGGGTGGCTGGGTGATGGACATAGGGGAGGGTATGTGCTATGGTGAGCACTGTGAATTGTGTAAGACTGATGAATCACAGACCTATACACTGAAACAAATAACATATTATATGTTAATAAAAAAAAATGAAAGACATCATGCCCAACATAAGCATGGAGTTTAGGAGGATGAGATTTAATCAGAAGGCTCTGTTCAATTGAATTAAATACTTACTTAGAACTTACCATGTGCTGTTTTTAGGCTTTGGGGATGTATCAAATGACAGACAAAAAAAAATCCCTGCCCTTGTGGAACTTACATCCGAACAGAGAAAGACAGTCAATTAACAATAAAAATAAGTGAATTAAATATTATATTGGGGGCGCCTGGGTGGCTCAGTTGGTTAAGCGATTGCCTTCGGCTCAGGTCATGATCCTGGAGTCCCTGGATCAAGTCCCGCATCGGGCTCCCTGCTCGGCAGGGAGTCTGCTTCTCCCTCTGACCCTCCCCCCTCTCATGCTCTCTGTCTCTCATTCTCTCTCTCTCAAATAAATAAATAAATAAATAAATCTTTAAAAAAAAAAAATATTATATTGGAAGGTGATAAGTGCTATGGAAAAAACAACCCTAGGAGTTGGAAGTAGAGACAGGCACATCATGAGTTGCAATTTTAATTAGAATGTTCAGGACAGAGAGAACCTGGGTGGCTTAGTCAGTTAAGTGTCTGACTCTTGATCTCAGCTCAGGTCTTGAATGGTCAGGACAGGACTCACTGAGAGGATGGCATATAAGTAATGAAATTAGTCATGTAGATATCATGTGGAAAAGCTTTCCAGATATAAAGAACAGCTAGTTTGAAAATCAAATGTACTACATTTCAAATATGTCCTCCAGAAATGAAAGTTCTACAAAATATTGGCAAATTCCTTACCATGGTTATACTGGATGTGTTTAATGTGCATCCAAGTCCTGTTCTAATATCATTCTAAAAAAATATAATTTCTTAAGCTTCACTATCTAGAGAGGGAAAAGAACATCACATATATAATGGAAAAATAGATAGTAATAACAGTAGCTATCATTGCTGAGTGTTTACTATGTGTGAAGTGTTTTACATACATTTTATTTAATCCTCACAAATCTCTATGAGAAGGGTATTATTGAGCAAAACACTGAGGCTTAGAGATATTGGGTATTTAGATGAGTTATCTCTAATGAGTAAACTGATTTTAGGGGTCCCTGGGTGGCTCACCCGGTTAAGCGACTACCTTCAGCTCAGGTCATGATCCCAGATCCTGGAATCAAGCCCCATGTCAGTCTCTCTGCTCAGCAGGGATCCTGCTTCTCCCTCTCCCTCTGCCTGTTGCTCTGCCTGCTTGTGCGCTCTCTCTGTCAAATAAATAAATAAAATCTTTAAAAAATAATAATAATAAAAAAATAAACTGATTTTAATGTAGATAATTTCCTTAACACTACAGACTATAATACCTAAGCACTCTACTCCATGTGTATATTTCTTAACCATTCTCCCCAAAAAGAGAATTTCCTTTACCTGGCATGGATATGGAAAACACTAGCAGTTTTGAAATAAATTTACAAGATGAGAAAAATAATTTCTAAGAAACTTGGAAATTCCATTATTAGCAAAACATCAGATTCAATAGACTAAGTGGCAACATCTCTATTCCTAATTTAGTCAAGCAGAACATAATGCCAACCGGAAAGAAAACTACACAGCAAGGAAATAAATATAGCAGCTCTCATAAAGAAGGCCCACACCTCTTTCAATAACCACATAGTTCTGTAACTTGTATGAAGGCTAGTTCATCTCTATCCCTACGGTTAATCACTCTTCCAATTATCACCTTAGGAGAAATAATAATACCTATAAAATTTCACTTTATAAAGAATTTGTGACACTTGCTGACTTAATAGGACAGTTTCAATCCAGCTTCATTGAGAGGTCAACCCAGCTACATGGCTAACTGGCTGGCAACCAAGACACATAACCTTTGTCCACCGTACATGATCTCTTTGTAATAAAGCAGACGTTTGAAGTAGTAAAAACTAGCAAACTTTCATTTGTCAACCAAATTCAACACACAAAAAATACAGACTTACTTGTCAAGTATAAAAGCCTTCTTTAACTCAAAGTCTCTTCTGGAAAATCTTCATCCTGGGAATCTTTTATTTCTTCTTCACTGAAAACAAGTTATCATTAAAGGGCATGTAAACCTTTAAGAACGAATACTAAAATGAAACTGAAATCAGCTGTTAGTCATATGTGGGATTTTCTCATCTAGTGATAAGAGAGTTTGTATCATTCCAAGTACAGTACACCCCTTTATAACTATCACATTAGGAGAATAATAACTTCTCCTCCTCTCATAGGTTGACTAGGTTACAAGGTTTTACTGTATTCAAAATTTAAGGTTTTTTTTTTAACATTTTATTTATTTATTTGAGAGAGAGAGAGAGCGCAGAGGGAGAGTGAGAGGGAGAAGCAGACTCCCAGCTGAGCAGAGAGCCTGACGTGGGGCTCGATCCCAAGACCCTGAGATCATGATCTGAGCCGTAGGCAGATATTTAACTGACTGAGCCACCCAGGCGCCCCTCAAAATTTAAGTTTTAAGAAAATACAATTTGCCTCACTGCATATCCAAGTAGACAACAAGTGTTTGAAAAGGAAAGAGAGATTCTTACATTTGAAGTACTCTGATAATTTACAAAGTATTTTTAACTTAATCCTACCTACCTTTTTCAAACTGTATACCTTCTTAAACCCTATGCCCCAAGGACATGATTGTTGGTTTCTGTTCCCAAAATAAATACTACAGTTGTTCTATTTCCAAGCCTTTTCTCAAGATTATTTATCGTCTAGAATGCTCTTCCTACCTCCACCTACCTGATCAAGTTCTATCAGTCCTTTAAGAGTGAGCTCAAAACCCCACAACCTTTAAGCTTTTCCAGATATTCCCAATTAATTTGATTCTCCCCTTCCTCCTTGCAATCCTATCACTTCAGCTATACTTCTCTAGGATTTACTCACATGTACTTTAAAATAACATAATGTACGTCTCCTTTCTGGTTATAAGACTCTAGAAAGCCAACTATCATTTTAACACCCCCCATATGTCTACAATAATACCGTGCATACTGTAGGTAGATGATAAATGATTATAAATACAACTGAACAGAATATAAAATCTTTGGGGTTTGGTTTTGTTGTTTTTTTTTACTTTTTGGGGGGGGGGGTTTGGTGGGCAGCAAAGTTTATTGAGCAATACAAAGCTCCCGAAGAGGGAGGGGACCCAAGAGAGTTGCCCAAAATCTTTCCTCTTACTTCTTAGAGAAGAGCTTAAACTTCAAGTCACATTACTAAACATATCCACAAAGACAATTTTGTATTAGCAGCCTAGATCTCTCTTCTGAGCTCAACCCATATATATCCAACTGTCTATCGATTTCTTTACCAGTATATCCCACAATCATCCCAATTTCAATTTGTTTAAGCCAAGTTCACTACCCAACCTCTCTTCCCCCTCTTCTGTCGGTAGCTCCTTGTATGACTCAACTGAAGTCACTTAAGTTTTAAATTATTTGTTGGGTCCATTTGGCAGATGAAGAGCTTGGCAATGAATTAAAAGAAAGAGAGATGGAAGCCACAAGGGAAATTCTACATTAAAACAAAAAGTCAAGGGATAAAAGAATGGAACTGCCCACAAGTCCCAGAAATTACTGTTCCACCCTCTTCTCAAAGGTTTGTTGACTTTCCAGCACAAGGTTTTTTAAAAAGGAAAATGGGGGTAGCTTCCTGGCTGAATAGCCATTAAGTGATGGCTACGAATAAATAAAACTGGGAGTTGAAAATGCCTGATGTGGGGAATTTTGATGGTTCTTCCAAACATTTTTAAAAGGGCATATTGCCCTTTCAGCAAAGGTTTTTGAAACATTTTTCCATTAAAAGTACATCTTTGAAAAAAAAAAAAGTACATCTTTGAGACACAAGGCAAAAAAATTTGTCACACATAAAACAGGTGTCTTTCAAGAAATCTGGAATATTAAACTAATGATTTGTAAAATAAATACTGTACAAATTAATAGTCTTTTCTTCAGAAATACCTGCAAAAAAGTGTTAAAATATGTTTCCTAAATTTTAGAACCACAAGTATGTGTCAATTTCTCACTTGTTTTGAAAAAGACTTGTTTTGAAAAAAAAAAAAAAAGATTTCTCACTTGTTGGGACAGTGGATATGTCCTATATCTCTTTTGAGATAGCTTACAGACAACTATCCTAACTCAATGAAATGGATCATAGGATTTCCTTCAGGTAAATTGTAAATCGTTTTTGTTGTTGTTGTTTAATAGGGACGGGTAATACTGGGATAGTCCACGCTTAGCACATTAGAAAAGGACTCCTCGTGGAGAAAATAACTCCTATCTTAGGGACGAAACTCCTCAAGGCCGATCTAGGTCTCTGGGCAGGAACAAAGCACAAGGAGGGAGCAGCAAGCTCCTTGAATCTAACGAGAAGGAGAGAAGTGTTGGGGCAAGGCAGCTAGGAACAAGGCTTCAGACGCTGAGCTGGGTTCACACAGCTGTCACCTGGCCAAGTCTCCAAATCTCCGTGTTTCATTTGTAAAACAGACATAAAAAGAGTGTCTTCCTCTTCATGTTGTTGCCAGGATTAAATGAGAGTGTTTAGAAAAAGCACTTAGCATGGCGGTAAGCACTAAGGAAATACTAGTTGCCCCTACTTATTATAAAAGACAAAACAGGTTTCTACACACACACACACATACACACACACACATCGCCATTGCCTAAAAACAAGACATCCTTCCCAGGATTTAGTGTTCCGTAACTAACCCCAAACCTGCCTGCCCTGTGCTCCACAAGACTTCCCAGGTTAAAATGTCTCTCGTCCACTGGGAAGAACTCCGCCACAAATTCCTGTGGGAAGACACCAGACTGTGACAGGCGACGGCGCTCGGCCAAACGAATGCAACCTCGCCTCAAGACGCCTCCCGCCACGCGCTCTCGCCCGCCCTCCCGCCGCCTCCGCCCACGGAGCCCGGGCCACGTCAGGTGACCTCTGGCCCCGCCCCCAGCACGGCCGGCGCTTTCCTCTCCCGCCCCGGTCACGCTACGTCAGGCGACTGCCGGCCCCGCCCCGCCTCCTCCCCCGCACGGGCCTAATAACCAGTTCCGCGCTCGAGTCGACGCGCGCCGGCGGGCTGCAGAAGCAGGTATGTCGGCTGTCCTGCAGCGCGTCGAGCGGCTGTCCAGTCGGGTGGTGCGCATCCTGGGCTGTAACCCGGGACCCATGACCCTGCAGGGCACCAACACCTACTTGGTAGGGATCGGCACCAGGTAAACGTCCCCATTCCTCCCTAGCAAACACCCCGGCCTGCGGGACCCACAGAGCTGGGGCTGGGACTACTGCTCGCCGGAAGCGGAGAGGCTATGCGCCCATGCAACCTGGAGCTCAGCGTCCAGTCCGGGCCTGGCAGCCCCACCCAGGACCACCCTCGGACGCCCCGATTCCAGGCCTCCCCCACATCACTGCAATACCGCCTGGTAACCTCTGTAACGTGGGTTATGGCTAATGAGGGAGAAATAATGAGGAAAAAGAAACAAAACAAAACTTCCTGGTTTTGAAACCCAATTGACTTTGCCTAATGTTGAATGCCAGGGTGAGTGTTTAAGCTGTTGAGAAATTAGGATCGCCTGGAGTTAAAAATCCAGGAAAGCATTTACTTTGCTCACCTTCTGACTTTTCACCAGTGTTTTGCTCAGACTATAACTTGCCCTTCACAAAAGTGATTAATTGGGCTGAGGCCTTTTTAACTCAGCAGCAGAGGGCAGGATTTTCTTGCTTCCAAATTACTCGAGTCTGAAACACCAAGGATCCCCCTAGCACTTGGGGAAGAGGAGCGGACTGATTTTGGTTTTTGTTACTATTGTGTAGCCTCATTTAAGTTATTTTTGCAGATGGAATAACCTATCTGTATTTCTATTTTTCTCTTGTTCAGCTGCATTGTTTTAGTGTAATTATGCAGAAGTGGGGAGATGTGGTGTACTGCACCAATGTGCATTGAACAGTTTTTATATCCTTGGTCTTTAGTATACCCTACACAATACAAAATAAAAATAAGATACAGTTCCCTTTAAGCATAAAATTTAAGTGTATATTTCAAGATGTGTTAAAATTAATATAACTGATTTCTAGAAAACAGTTTAATAGTAATTTTAGTTTTCATTTGAAGTATCTGCTGTATTTGCCTTTTTCCAGTAAATCAGAATTTTAGATGGAGCAGGATGCAGGAACTGGAAGTACTGAAGTCGGACAGGCAGAAGTTAGGTTCAGAATAAACAAGGCAGGGTCAAGTAAGTACGGGAGCTTGGGCTGCCTGCAGAATCTAGGAGGATAGAGAATTCAACAGAAAAAATACTTTATATCTAGAGTAGAGTCTGTCTTGCCTGGGACTCCCACACCCCCAAAGTCCATAGGCGTTCTCTTCTCTCTTCAGCGTGTCATGTTAAACTAGTTCTAATGTCAGTACCTATTCTAAACATTGAATATAGTCAAAATTACCCTAAGAAGTCTCTTAGGAGGCACTGCGTTGGAGATTGTGTACAATCACAATAAGTTCGGTGCAGCCTGCTTTTTCTTCCAGCAATGAAGCAAATGGCTGGTTCTGTTTGAAAACCAGATGAAGTTGGCTTGCATTTAGGGGCCATGTTATATGAAAAATGCATACTGTATCTTTAAACACTAGAACCACATTCAGTGTAGCAAAGTGCTTGTGCTAAAAGAGACATAAAGAATCTGAAAAGGACTGAGGGAAGACATTCATGGTCTCCCACTTTACACTGCTTCCACTACCACTGGCATAAACTCATGGGATGGAGTGGCCAGTGGAATTAGTCATATGTGACATATATGTCATGAATACATATAGTTGAGCTAGAATAAGTTAATGTGTAGATGATGCTACTCTACTGTATAAAGTAGAAGTCAGGTGGCAAGAGATGAATATTAATTGGGTCCAAGTAAGAGGTTCAGATATTGGTATCCACCTGTTCTGCACAAAACAGTTTCAAGATCACAGGTGGCTCCTATATTACCAAATCCAATGGCATTTTTCCATTCCCATTGTATTTGAACTTCAGTACCTTTGACACTGTTGACCAATCCCTCCTTGATTTGCTAACACCACATTCTTCCTAGTTTACTCTTACCTTTTTGGCTGTTCTTTCGCAGTCTCCTTTGTGGAATCAGCCTCTTCACCTGATCTTTAAGTGTGTGAGTTCCTCAAGATGTAATCTTAGTCTGTCCTGTTCTCATGCTATATTCTCTACCTAGGTGATCTTTTCGACTTCCTTGGTGTCCAACTTCCTCTTCTGCTCAAGAAACTGTAAAAGCTGCAATTTTAACCTTTACTATCAAAATTGTAACTCCCTGGAGGCAAATAGTTTATCTTTTAATAGAAAAAGGCAGTCTAGTGTAGTAATTAGAGTTAAGACTCTATACTCTGATTACCTAAATCCGAATCCTAGCTTATGACTTTAGACAAGACAGTTGATTCTCTAAGCTTCAGACTCCTTATCTGTACCATGAGGATTGAATAGCACCCACCTCAAAGGATGTTATGAGGATTCAGTGAAATTTAAATGAAAAATCATATCAAAAGCACTTAACATTCTAGCATATGGAAAGCGTACCATAATGTTAGCTGTTATTATCACTTCTTCCATCACAGCATCCAGACAACACTGGGTTCATGGTAGGTGCTCAGAAAATACCTAATGATTTGCATCTTATAATGAATATAACACAGTATCTTATACACGGTAATCATTTGTTAGAATTTGAACTGAACTTATTCAGTAAACATTTATTGTGCCAGGACTGTTCTAGACAACTGGGGTTACATCAACAAACAATTAATAGTTCATTCATAGTAGCTCAGACTTGATTTTATCATCTCTCTTCTTCCTTCTCTTCCTCCTCTACCAGAATCGGGGGGTTGTTAATCTGAAGTCTATGGTCCCCAAAACGATATAATTCAGGGAGTTTGACCTTAGCTGGGGGGGAAAAAATTATACCATTATTAATCTCAGACTGAAGATTAGCCTTTATTCAATCATGAATATGGACAACAAACCATAGTAGTAATAGCAGTACCTGTGATTTTTTTCTCTAATATTCTCGTCGCATATTGCGGTCATGATAGATACCTCAAAATGGTATGTATATTCATCTCCATTTAGAAACTATGATCATTGGGGAGCCTGGGTGGTTTAGTTGGTTAAGTGTCTGCCTTCAGCACAGGTCATGATCCCTCATGATCCCAGTGTCCTGGGATCAGGTCCCACGTCAGGTTCCCTGCTCAGCTCAGCAGGGGGCCTGCTTCTCCCTCTTCCTTGGCCTGCTGCTCTACCTACTTGTGATATGGGCATTGCAGTTAGAAAAGTGTGGAATCAAATATATCCTGTGCTGGAGTTCATGACTCTAGGCAAATTACGATATTACATATATGTCTAACTTGTCAAGGCCTCAGTTTCCTCATCTGTACAATGAGAGTA
The DNA here is from genome assembly GCF_002201575.2 of Neomonachus schauinslandi. Lineage (NCBI taxonomy): Eukaryota > Metazoa > Chordata > Mammalia > Carnivora > Phocidae > Neomonachus > Neomonachus schauinslandi. The sequence goes on along the minus strand of NC_058406.1, from coordinate 126,832,706 downwards.
AAATCTCGGGATTGTTTTGATGATTAAATAAAAATAAAGCCACTACCTTATTTATTCATCCAACAAACATTTATTATCTAGTACATGCCACCGTCTAGATTCTGGCAAAACCAGACCAGGTTCCTTCCCCCATGGAGCTTAAATTTGTAGGCTGTGGGAGGGTGTGGAGACAGGCAATAAATTAATAAACATGTAAATATATAATATGTCATATGGTAATAAGTGCTGTGAAGAAAAAGCAACGGAAGATGGCTGGCAACATCATCAAAATTCATTGTGACCCAAACCACGTTTATCTCAAATTTGCTCCCTCCAGTGTTTTATAGTCTTGGTTAATGACACACCAGTCATCTCACCTAGAAACCTCAAAATCATCAATTTTTTTCCCTTCCCTTCCACATCCAGTTGTTTAAAAAAAAATCCTGTTGATTGTGCCTCCTAAATGTTTTTTAACCATCTCCTCCTTATATTTCCACTGCCTACAGAACCTCATAATGCATACATGGGCCAGTATATCCATCTAGTTTCCCTTTCTCCAGAAGGGACAGTTATAACTCTGTGTACTTGTAAAGTAGAGCCATTGGTCTGTGGAACTTAAGGTGTAGATAAAAGCCTATGGACCACAAGGCCATTGTCCCCACCTCTCCACCCCACCCCCTCCCCCATGACAGGACAATTTGTTTTTATTGGCTGTGCGTCTCAGGGAATAGGGTTAGGGAAACAAACCATCCAATATAAAATAGCCATCCAGATACTTCGGGTCATATTTACCCCATTTGAATGTTCTGCAGAATGCCGTTTATCTGTCACTATTACTGTTGGTTTTCATAGGTCCTTCTTCCCACTTTCCACTAGAATGCAAACAGGATTTTTTTGTCTTGCAAGAAAGACATGGCACATAGTAGATAATTCATGCAGTTATTAATGTACTAATGAGTGAATGACTGAGACTTTTCATCAAGACTAATCTTCCCTCCCCCAACCTGAATTAGGGAGATGTTATTGTGAAGCAGCCTGAATTAAAAAGTTTGTGAGTTGGTTCTTGAGGAGGAAGATGTCCCCCTTCTTTTTTAGTTCAGGAAAACTTTATAGAGAAAGACCATCATCCTGTGAAATAGTGAGGAAGGGCATACAAAGTATAAAGAAGGTTCAGAACCACAAGCAGAAAAATATAACTAATGGGTTGTCTAGGTAAAGAAATAAAGCAACTCAGACATTTCCCCATGCTTCCCTACTCCTTTCATTTTCATTTGGAAGGAAGCCAATGTAAAACTTTAGTAATAAGTTTTGTATGTAGCGCAGAAGACTAGGTTTCTTTAGGAATACCACTGAATCTAATTCTTTCATATCTATGAGACATTTGAGTATGTTGTAAAAGATCTCAGAGGCAGAGTGGATAAAAACACATATTCTAGAGACAGAATACCCAGGTTTGAATTCTGGTCTTGCCGTTTATTTGCAGAGTAACCTTGGGCAAGTTGTACAATGAAATACCTAGTTTAAATAGTTGTGATGAGGAACACAATTGTTAAAATACATAAGGTCCTTGGAATAGTGCCATATTTGAGTGCTGTATAAGTATTCAATATTATTGTGCCTTGAATTTGCCAAGTTCAGACTTACATGGAGCTATAAGATTTTTTCAAAAAACTTTTCTTAGTGAGATTACTATAGTTAAGGTGAAATATCATATAGCTGGTTTTCAAGCAAGTTGAAAGCCAAGCAATTTATGCAGTTTCTTAAATATAATATGAATTATCTGTGTGAGAAATATGCTACTATTAATTCTGTGTTCCAATTGTGTGATTATCATCCATTTAATTTTCAGGAGAATCCTCATTGACACTGGAGAACCAGCAATTCCAGAATATATCAGCTGTTTAAAGCAGGCTCTGACTGAATTTAACGCAACAATCCAGGAAATCATAGTGACTCATTGGCACCATGATCATACTGGGGGCATAGGAGATATTTGTAAAAGCATCAGTAATGGTAAACAGAAAACATTAATTAAGCTCTTTGAGGAAAACTGTGTTTTCAGAATAATTTATTTCTGTTACAGAAGTAAGTAAGCTAGTCAGTCATTTACTGAATACCTTATATACTTACATGGTATTTTTAGAAATTAATATACTTTTAATACTGCCCCCAATTTTAACAAAAGAGGAAAGGAAAAGTCCTATTTTCTATTTCAGATCTCTTATCCCTCTTATTTTTCCCTTTGCCAGGGATGAAGGTCAGTTTGAATTTTGTCTGTAGTAGTAGTAGTAATGATGATTGCTACTTCCGAGTTAATAATAACTAACCACTCTTGAGCATTTACTGTGTGCCAGGCACTGTGCTAAACACTCTACACGGGTACTGTGAGGTAGCTGCTGTTACTGTCCACACTCTAAACATGATCTTAGGTCTTCCATAACTTTAAGGCAATTACTATGATACACTAAAATGCTGGTGAAAGATCATTGTATTGATAATTCTCTGTCCCTGAAACCTATTCAGTACTGACACCTTACCGCCTCTCTCCTTATACCCCCATATTACCATCACACACATAGATTCATTCATTCCTTCCTTCCTTCAACAAATACTCAAGTGACCACTCTGTCCAGGCACTGTTCTTGGCACAAGGGATGTGGCAGTGCACAAAACAAAGACTCTGCTCTCATAAAGCGTGCTTTCTAGTAGGGAAGGTAAATGGTAAGTACGTAGTAGGTCAGATGGTGATAGGTGCTATGAAGAAAAATAAAGCTAAGTGAAGAAAAAGGGGAGAGAAAATAAAGTGGGGGAAGGGCAGTGGCTTGTATCTAGGGTGGATAGGGAGAAGAGAGTAAGCTATACAGGTATCCGAGAGGAGGCTATACCAGACAGAAGACATTGCAGGAGTAGAGATACTGGAATCGGGCTGTGCTTGGCAAGTTCGGGGCATATGAAGGACAGGAGGTCAGGAACGTTCATTCACAAAAGGAACATACATACGCATTCAACTCGTGTTTTTAAATATTTTTAAATGTCTTCCTTTTAAGACTTGAGACTACAGTTGGGACACCAAAGTGTTATCAACCAAAGCACCCAATATCACCAGGCTGCCCATTATGAAAAACGCTCTAACCTCACTTTGTTACCCTCTTAACCTCCTTTCTTACAATCCTAGAGGACTATATGCCACAGGAAATCCTTATCTTTCAGTCTAACTTTTCCTCACCTTTCTCTTGTCTATCTACCAGTAAATTTTGTGAATTAAAAAACTATGCTGAAGGTTCTTGACTAGCTTTGGCCAACTTTTTTAGCATGAGTTTTAATTTAATGTTAAACATTTTAAATGTTTATGGCCTACTTTTTCTCCTTCATAAATCAACTTTATTGAGCTTGAATTGACATACATAAAATGTACCCATTTTAAGAGTATAGTTTGATAAACACCTTTGTGATGGATCCAGTCAACATAAAGAATACTCTCATGACCCCAAAAAGAGGTCTCCTGGTGCCTCTCTGCAATAATCCCCCTCTAGCAACCACTGATCTGCTTTATTTTACTATAGATTAATTTTGCCTTGCCACATAATGGAAGCATACAGAATCACTCTCTAGCTTCTTTCTCACAGCATCATGTTTTTGAGATCACCTATGTTTCAGTAACAATAGTCTGTTCCTTTATTGACAAGTGGTAATCCATGGTAGGACTATACCAGGATTTGTTTAACCATTCACCTGTTAATGGACACTTAAGCTATATATTTAAATTAAAAATTAGGGGCACCTGAGTGGCTCAATTGGTTAAGCATCCAACTCTTGATTTCAGCTCAGGTCATGATCTCAGGGTCATGAGATCGAGCCCTGCATCAGGCTCCACGCTCAGGGAGGAGTCGGCTTTAGATTCTCTCCTCCTCCCTCTGCTCCCACACACACACACACACACTCTCTCTCTCTCTCTCTCTCTTTCTCCTTCTCTCTCTCTCTAAAATAAAATCTTTTTTAAAAAATTTAAATCGTTTGGGTTCCATACAAAATAATGAATATTTGTATAATAGATTACCTATTAGGTTGATTTAAAGAAAGTCAAAGAGAAATTTGACCCTGCTCTGTAGCCACTAAAATTTTAATACTTTGAGAAGTAGCTTGTTGACTTTCAGTCTGAACTTTATTGAAGCTAGACTAGCTGCATACAGACCTTGAGTTGCTCAGCACTGAAATCGTGCAGAGGTTACCTTTCAGAATCTCCCAAGAGTCCATGTACTTCTTCATTCTCTAAATCCTTAATCGCTAGTATTCTTGTTCCATTTTGTTTTATTATTTTCTTTGCTCCAGATCGTTTTACTACTTAGTTATTAGTATGGCAGAAACTTTTCAACTGCTTTATGATGCTAACAACTTGTGGTTTTACAGGCAACACCAAAATTATGAATGCCAGTTATAAGATTTCTATGAGAAGATACAGCAACCTACTTTCAAAAGTTTAAGATATAATCAGTGTATAATTCCAGAACTCCCAGTGGCTGGCAGGAAGCCAGAATTTTACTAGACATGAGAACTATATAGCCCCAGGCTGCCCCCAGTGTTTTTGGTTTGTTTTTGAGTAAATCTTACAAACTACATTTTTGTGATCATGATAGTTGTTATTTTGCAGCTGAAGTTGGATCTTTGCCATGTATTTCACATTCCGGTCCGAGGAGTCAAATGTTTGCTTCTGTGCCATTCAATTAGATTGTGTTTTCATTAGAAAGTATTATAAGCAGGGTGCCTGGGTGGCTCAGTTGGTTGAGCGACTGCCTTCGGCTCAGGTCATGATCCTGGAGTCCCGGGATCAAGTCCCACGTCAGGCTCCCTGCTCAGCAGGGAGTCTGCTTCTCCCTCTGACCTTCCTCCCTCTCATGCTCTCTATCATTCTCTCTCTCTCTCTCAATTAAAAAAAAAAGAAAGAAAGAAAGAATTATAAGCAATATCACATGTTTGTATCAGCTTCAATAATTAGCATTAAGAATAATGTTATAAGCCATTATTCAAACCTTTAACAAGTGACTGAGGGTTTCCTCCTGTTAAAATAATCATATGATAGAGACAAAGTAGATAAGTGATTGCCAGAGGCTGGTAGGAGGAGAGAAGAGGGAGTGACTACAGTTGGGTAAAGGGTTTCTTTGAGGGGTTTGAAAATGTTATAAAATTAGATAGTGGTGATAGTTACACAGTTCTTTGGATATACTTTAAAAACACTGAACTGTACTCTTTGAAAGGGTGAATTTTATACTGTTGAGTTATATCTCCATAAGCTTTTATTAAACATAATAATGATTATTATATGATTGCTTTCAGCATGCCCTTCTCCCTCCTGCCTATACAGACTGTTATTTTGAGTAGGATATGTGTTTTCGTATTCGCACATAACTTTAAAAACTGACACAGGTTATTTTATAGTATAATATTTGTTTTATAATTTTGAGATAATGGTGAGTTTTTTGGGAGGAGTGTGTGCCGGAGGTCTCATAACTAGAAATATAATACCTCTAACTTCTTTACTGAAAGAAAAATTATACAGATTAAAAATAAACACATACCAAAAAACCTCCCCATCTCACTCCAGAATGAAGACAGCCTTATTATGTAATGCCAGTTCCCAGAATAGCATATTATTTTTTGCTCCAGCCTCTAAGATACAAAATAATGGAGTTTGGAGCTGGAGAGAGAAGGTCTAGTCCCAGTTGTTTTATTTTATTTTTATTATATTTGCAATATTTCTGTCTCCTTTATCTTCCATACTAGCCTGACTTCTGTGCCTTGTCAGTTTTTCTCTGAATGTCTCTTTCTCCCATATTTCTGTTGCTGTCATCTTAGTTCTAATATTCACATCCTTCCGGCTGAGTTATTAGTCACCCCCTCCTGGTGTTTCTGATCTCTCGCCCTCCAGTATCCCACCTAGAGCTGCCATATTGATCAACTAGTTAACACTATTTCATTTTCTTTCTGAAGAGTGTACAATGGTGCACATATGGTAGAGTTTAAATTCCTCTATTCCAGGGCACCTGGGTGGCTCAGTTGGTTAAGCGTCTGCCTTCAGCTCAGGTCATGATCTCAGGGTCCTGGGATCGAGCCCCACATCAGGCTCCCTGCTCCACGGGAAGCCTGCTTCTCCCTCTCCTACTCCCCCTGCTTGTGTTCCCTCTCTCGCTGTGTCTCTCTCTGTCAAATAAATAAATAAAATCTTTAAAAATAAATAAATAAATAAATTCCTCTATTCTATGAAAGGCAATTTAAGGCCTTCCATGATCTGAGCTCATCTAATCCCACTTTATCTCCACGTCTCAGCCGTGTTTTGCATTGGACAAATTGGTAGCATACTTTGTTGCACGTATGCCACGCTCATTGTCATTTCTTTGCTTTTCCTAATGCTGTTCCCCTTACCTACAAATCATTCTCTGTACCATTTCCCAAACCACTCATCTTGTAAGCCACACTTCAAGTTCTGTCATATTTGTGAATTTTTTCCTAATTGTTTTCCTTTCTCTAAACTACTATGGCTTTTATTAGCTGAATTGCCCATTTAGTATTCATTAAATGGTTCTGAGTATAGTTCTGTATTTATTTATTTGTAAGTTTTATTTCCCCAACTGTGATAGTTTTTAAGCACTTCAATGTCACCATGCTTGTATTCACTGTATATAGTATACTTGGCACCCAGCTATTGATTGGTTAATTGATTTTCTTTGTGTCAGTGAGAGGTAGTATGGGTTAAATTTATTTTAATGGTTTAATATCTTTGTCCTGGGTTTGGGGCTTCCTTTCAGCATTCACAGAAAGAACATTATGCTATCATCCTTTTATTACTAAGTACTGCCATGATGCCATGACTTCTTTTACTATCTGCTAAGACTAGACAGAAAAACGTTCCCCGGTTCTGTATTGCTGCCTCTTCAACACCCATCTTGATATCAAAGCTAGCCGAGATTATGATGAACTACTTTCAAACTTTTATATAAAATAAGAGTGACTAGAACAAAAAGGTGTAGACCTAGAAGTGCATGAGAGAATAAAAAGCTCTTTTGTTGAGGTAGAAAAAATAGTTCAAATTCCAGACATAGGCTGCTGTAACCCATCCCATTTTCTCTTGTGTCTTAATGTTAATATTTTTTGCAGTCATTCACAATGTTAGCTCTATGAAAGTTGATCTCTTATTTTTTTTTGTTTCCATAGAAAAATTTAAAGAGAGTCAACTTTTAATGAAATCAGATATTAAATATGAAATGACAAAAGTGCAAAATTGAACCAATAGGTAGACTGCAGACTTAGAGGAACAAAATCATGAATCGAGCTACAGTTACAAAAGCAAGGAGTTTGAAACAGGACAGAATAAAAATGGCTGAAATAAATTAATGGGGTAGAGAAAGGGCTTAATATATTACTGTAAAAACCAAATACGAGAAAAAGATTAGGAGAGAAAGTTGATCTCTTAAAAGGCTGAATTATCACTTAAAGTATGACTTAATATATTTTACGTGTTTTGTTACTAGACACTGCATATTGCATTAAAAAACTCCCACGGAATCCTCCGAGAGAAGAAATTATAGGAGATGGAAAGCAACAATATTTTTATCTGGAAGATGGAGATGTGATTAAAACTGAAGGTGCCACTCTCAGGTCAGTAAATGTCCTTTAGCTAGGGAAGGGCAGGGGGAGGTTATATATGTGTCTTATAAAAAGGGAGTAAAGGAAGATTTTTGAATATTTGCTTATATGAGTGAGGAATATCTCAGGAAGGATATAAAAGATCTGATAACATGGTTACTCTGGAAAGAAAAACCAGGTTGCTTGAGAAATAGGAGAAAAGAAAGACTTTTCACTCTACCCTTTTAAAATTATTTGTTTGAATTATATGATTACCATTTTTTAAATAAAATTTAAATTAAAAAATAAATTAGCATTTCCTGTTAGGATGGTTTAGGGCTCTACTCATCAGTTAAATTCAGGACTTTCTCATGCTCTCAATTCCAAAAGATGACCTAAAGTAAATACATTTTAGGCCAGACCCCTAATCTCCCATGACCTAAGTGAGGTCGAAAAGTTGTTTCAAACTCAGTAATTTTAAAACTGAACTACTTAGGTTTCTCCTCTGTCCCCCATAATCTACTTGCTTTCTGACTTCAGAACACCTACTGCTCTCAGCACTTAAGATTTTATTTTTTCTTCTAAGATAGAAGCTGGTTCCACTTCACCTTTATCACTCCCCCTTTTCCTGCCCACCACATCTAATTGTGTTAGATTTTACCTTAAAAATACTGGTCCATACTGTCCCTTTTTCTTCATGTCCACTACCATTACTTCTTGTTTAATATTCCTGTCTCCAGGCTTCCCTTTCCAGTTCATACCCCGTGTCACTTGAAACCTTGAATAACTCTCACCGCATACAAGATCATGTTTATTCTCCTTACCATGTTGCTATCTGGCCCCAAACCACTTTTCTGGTCCAATTTCCTACCACTGCCATTGTAAACACAATTAGCCATATCCAAATACCTGGACACGTTATGTATGTTCATGCCTTCCCTCATGCCCCCCCCCCTTACCAGGTAGGCATCACGGCTTTCCCCCTACTGTCTCCTTCATAAATTCTTACCTATTCATTCTTCAGACTTCAGTTCACATGTTACTTACCTCAAGAACCCTTTCCAGGCAGAATTAACTGCTCCCTCCTCTGACTTTTTTTTTTTTTTAAGATTTTATTTATTTATTAGAGCATGAACGAGCGCGAGGGAGGGTGGGAGGACAAGCCAAGGGGGAGAGGCAGAGGGAGAGGGAGAAGCAGATTCCCCAGTGAGCAGGGAGCCTGATGCAGGGCTTGATCCCAGGACCCAGGCACCCCTTTCCTCCTCTAACTTTCGTATAACTTTTATTATTTTATCATAGCACTTATTAAATTGTATTGTAATCTTAAGTCTGTAAGTAGGTATCTCCATAAAAGGTAATCAACCCCTTAGGTTCACAGTATTAGTTAATGCCAGTTGTTGTAGCAAACCGACCCCAAAATGTATAATGGTTCATACATGAAATAAGTTTTCCTCCCAGTTACGTAACATCCAGGAAAGGTTCCTGACTATCAAGTGGCCCCGCTGCAAATAATGTTTCAGACACCTTCCATCTTGTGATTCTACTGTCCTCAATAGTTGGTTTCAAGGTCGCTTTGTTCACCTCAGTCAGTCCAGTGGGTGGCAGAGAGGGAGCATGGAAGGGATCTTTCACGGGAGGCTTTCACAGACCAGACCTTCTATTGCATTGGCTGTAAATTCAGTCATAGGCCACCCCAGGCTGGGAAGTAGAGTTGAACTTCATGCCCAGGAAAAAGAGGAAGGAGGTTTGATGATAAGTTAGCTATTCTCTGATACACGGCAGATGCCAGATTCATCTTCAGATCCTCAGTCCCTGGCACATAGAAGGCACTGAATATTTATCCAACATGTAGTAAATATCTACAAAGACGGGAGTAGATTAGCAGGTGAATGAGAAAGAGAAGATGAAGAACTGGGTATCCATGCCCCCTTTCAAGCCAGCGTTCCCTTTTTCCTAGTATGCTCTTGATTTGTAAATTTAATTTATAAACCCAACTAATTTCTGGGTAATCTTAAAATGTTCTTGTTGGAAATATGATGTGTCTCCTATAATTTGTTCATGATGCCAAAAGATAATAAACATTACATTACTAATTCTTCAGAGAGTATTCTTGACAATATTGAATTTCCCCCATCACACATTAAAGATCTATCTCAAAGGCTTGGGAATCACAGTACTAGTTTATTAGTTATCACAGAATCATGGATATTCGATCTATACCTGATTTGCAGATTAAGAACATTCGGCCCTTGGTAGTTAATTACCACCCATCTGCCATAAACAGCCAATATATTTTAAGCTTTTTAAAAAAAAAAAAGATTTTATTTATTTATTTGAGAGAGAGACAGACACAAGCAGGAAGAAGGGGCAAGGGGAGAGGGAGAAGGACAAGCAGACTCCCCACTGAGCAGGAAGCCCAATGTGGGGCTCAATCCCAGGACCCTGGGATCATGATCCGAGCTAAAGGCAGATGCTTAACTGACTGAGCCACCCAAGCTCCCCTATTTTAAGCTTTTTATTAAAGTATACAAAAAGAAAAGTGTGCATATCATCTGTGTGCAATGTGGTGTACTATTACAAACTGAACAAATCATTTAAGCAGCTTTCAGATCAAGAAACAACAACATCAGGGGCGCCTGGGTGGCTCAGTTGGTTGAGCATCCGACTCTTAGTTTCAGCTCAGGTCATGATCTCAGAGCCATGAGCTCGAGCCCCATGTCGGGGTCTGCACTCACCATGGAGTCTGCTTAAGGCTCTCTCTCCCCCTACCTCTGCCCCTCCCCACTCTGTCTCTGTTTCTGTGTGTGTCTCTATCTAAAATAAGTCTTTTTAAAAATGACTTAGTAAATAACCTTTTCACAAAAATAAATTATAATTATACTAGAATTTGAATAAAACATTTAGTTTACTGATGACAGATACTTTCCAATTTCCCTTTTTATAAAGTCAGAAAAACCCAATTGTTTTAAATATTAACAAGAAGATTCATCATTAAGCAAAAGTTCCATAAACATAAGGTTAAAATATACTTAAGTCCTCAAGTATTTGATGTCCAGTTGATCTGATCTATTTGCCAATTTGGGGGGGAAAAAATACATTAGCGATAGGGACAATACCCACCAAGAACCCTTTAGTAAAAAAAGTAGGAAGCAGATTTTTCAGTAGGATTTAATTGAATATAACCTTCAAGAATTTTCTAGTGACCTAAGTCCCATTTCTCAAAAGTCAGTCTGACAGCTTTTGTTGACTGTTCTAAACCTTGTAAGGGAGCCATCTTTATAAAGTCTACTCTTATCACAGAAGTGGCAGAACTGGATAAATGTGCCACCTGATGAATGGGGAGGCCACAGCTGCAGTTCCTCTGATCTTTAGCAAAGCACCTCTGATGTCATCTCCTTTTTTCCTCCTGCCTATGTGAAGTGAATTTTAACACAGTTTTTATGCAGATTAAAGCATTAGCTACCCGGGTGACTGGAGAGTTAGAATTTCTGATCCCCTCATTTAAGAAATCTATTGCCATACCTCAATATCATAAAAGCCATCTATGAAAAACCTACAGCGAATATCATTCTCAACGGGGAAAAACTGAGAGCTTTCCCCCTAAGGTCAGGAACGCGGCAGGGATGTCCACTATCACCACTGCTATTCAACATAGTATTGGAAGTCCTAGCCACAGCAATCAGACAACAAAAAGAAATCAAAGGCATCCAAATTGGCAAGGAAGAAGTCAAACTCTCACTCTTTGCAGATGATATGATACTTTATGTGGAAAACCCAAAAGACTCCACCCCAAAACTGCTAGAACTCATACAGGAATTCAGTCAAGTGGCAGGATATAAAATCAATGCACAGAAGTCAGTGGCATTCCTATACACCAACAACAAGACAGAAGAAAGAGAAATTCAGGAGTCGATCCCATTTACAATTGCACCCAAAACCATAAGATACCTAGGAATAAATCTAACCAAAGAGACAAAGGATCTGTACTCAGAAAACTATAAAATACTCATGAAAGAAATTGAGGAAGACACAAAGAAATGGAAAAACGTTCCATGCTCATGGATTGGAAGAACAAATATTGTGAAGATGTCAATGCTACCTAGAGCAATCTACACATTCAATGCAATCCCCATCAAAATACCATCCACTTTTTTCAAAGAAATGGAACAAATAATCCTAAAATTTGTATGGAACCAGAAAAGACCCCGCATAGCCAGAGGAATGTTGAAAAAGAAAAGCAAAGCCAGCGGCATCACAATTCCAGACTTCCAGCTCTATTACAAAGCTGTCATCATCAAGACAGCATGGTACTGGCACAAAAACAGACACGTAGATCAATGGAACAGAATAGAGAGCCCAGAAATGGACCCTCAACTCTATGGTCAACTCATCTTTGACAAAGCAGGAAAGAATGTCCAATGGAACAAAGACAGTCTCTTCAACAAATGGTGTTGGGAAAAATGGATAGCCACATGCAGAAGAATGAAATTGGACCATTTCCTTACACCACACACAAAAATAGACTCCAAATGGTTGAAAGACCTCAATGTGAAACAGGAGTCCATCAACATCCTAAAGGAGAACACAGGCAGCAACCTCTTTGACCTCAGCCGAAGCAACTTCTTCCTAGAAACATCGCCAAAGGCAAGGGAGGCAAGGGCAAAAATAAACTATTGGGACTTCATCAAGATAAAAAGCTTTTGCAAAGCAAAGGAAACGGTCAACAAAACCAAAAGACAACCAACAGAACGGGAGAAGATATTTGCAAATGACAGATCAGATAAAGGGCTAGTATCCAAAATCTATAAAGAACTCATCAAACTCAACACCCAAAGAACAAAGAATCCAATCAAGAAATGGGCAGAAGACATGAGCAGACATTTTTCCAAAGAAGACATCCAAATGGCCAACAGACACATGAAAAAGTGCTCAATATCGCTCGGCATCAGGGAAATCCAAATCAAAACCTCAATGAGATATCACCTCACACCAGTCAGAATGGCTAAAATTAACAAGTCAGGAAATGACAGATGTTGGCGGGGATGCGGAGAAAGGGGAACCCTCCTACACTGTTGGTGGGAATGCAAGCTGGTGCAGCCACTCTGGAAAACTGTATGGAGGTTCCTCAAAAAGTTGAAAATAGAGCTACCATATGATCCAGCAATTGCACTACTGGGTATTTACCCCAAAGATACAAAAGTAGGGATCCGAAGGGGTACGTGCACCCCGATGTTTATAGCAGCAATGTCTACAATAGCCAAACTGTGGAAAGAGCCAAGATGTCCATCAACAGATGAATGGATAAAGAAGATGTGGTATATATATACAATGGAATATTATGCAGCCATCAAAAGGAATGAGATCTTGCCATTTGCAATGACGTGGATGGAACTGGAGGGTATTATGTTGAGTGAAATAAGTCAATCAGAGAAAGACATGTATCATATGATCTCACTGATATGAGGAATTCTTAATCTCAGGAAACAAACTGAGGGTTGCTGGAGTGGGGGGTGGGGTGGGAAGGATGGGGGACTGGGTGATAGACACTGGGGAGGGTATGTGCTCTGGTAAGCGCTGTGAATTGTGCAAGACTGTTGAATCTCAGATCTGTACCTCTGAAACAAATAATGCAATATATGTTAAGAAAAAAAAAGAAGAAGAAGAAGGTAGCGGGAGGGGAAGAATGAAGCGGGGGAAATCGGAGGGGTAGACGAACCATGAGAGACGATGGACTCTGAAAAACAAACAGGGTTCTAGAGGGGAGGGGGGTGGGAGGATGGGTTAGCCTGGTGGTGGGTATTGAGGAGGGCACATTCTGCATGGAGCACTGGGTGTTATGCACAAACAATGAATCATGGAACACTTCATCTAAAACTAATGATGTAATGTATGAGGATTAACATAAGAATAAAAAAAAAAAAGCCTAAAAAAAAAAAAAAAGAAATCTATTGCCTTGGTTATCAAAGAAAACCATTACTGAGGTCTGGAGTTGGAGGAGGGGGTACAAATAAAGGATGCACTGCAAGCACATCAATGGATAAGACAGTCTGCAGACTCTGAAAAAGAGTGGTACTCCACATGAGTTTTTGTAGATTGAAAAATATTGGGGGTCTGTTTGTAAACACATTGTATGTGTGATTGTTCGTAAGATTGTCTGTGAGATATGAGACACACCCACACCCACATATTCTTAGTCGTGGAAATATGCCTCCTGAAATTATTTTCATGTAACATTGAATACTTTCATCAATAGGTTGCAACAGGTTTAATCAAACAAAAGAGATGTCTCCATATCACATTTTACTTTCCCTGTTCCAGAGCTGGAGCCAGCCATGTCTGCAAGAAGCCCTGGTTTCTTTGAGTGGGAAATGGTATTTCAGTTCCCTCCAGAACTAAGTGTCAGGTGTGCTCATGACTACTGGAGTATCATTACTTCTGGGCCTTTTATAGAGCTAGGAAAAAAATGAAATGATGAATTCATAAGGATTCCTCAATTCAGATGAGAACCCAGAACCTTAATTCCCTCATTCATATATTTTTTTCCCTTATCCCACAGTAAAAACCTTGGTTCTCAACATCAATTTATTGTTTATACTCTTGCGCAGTAAACACAAAATAGTTTCAGAAACACAGTAACCAGTAACACTGCCAACAATAAACCTATTAAGTAAAGTTCAAAATATCTTTCTACTTCTTTTAAACTTAAGATACATTCTATTAAGGATATATAATCTTAGTATTTAAAAATTATTTGAATTAATATTAGCATGGCTGTGTTATCTATCCCGTATATAGTAAGATTCATTTCTTTCTGTATTCAGTGTTAACATTTTCTTTCGTTTTTTTAGTTTTATGTTTAGAATATATATTTACATAGCTCAAAAGTTAAAACTAATAAAAAAGTTACAAGAGAAGTCTTGCTTACATCTCTGTTCCTTACATCCCATCTGCCTACCCCTACAGGCAGTTATACTTTATTAGTTTTTTATCTTCCCTTTCTTTTTGCAAAAATAAGGAAATATATACATATACATTTTTATTTCCCCAAGTTTTTTTTTAAGATTTTATTTATTTTTATTTATTTTTTTTTAAAGATTTTATTTATTTATTTGACAGAGAGAGACACAGTGAGAGAGGGAACACAAGCAGGGGGAGTGGGAGAGGGAGAAGCAGGCTCCCCGCAGAGCAGGGAGCCCAATGCGGGACTCGATCCCAGGACCCTGGGATCATGACCTGAGCTGAAGGCAGTCACTTAAACAACTGAGCCACCCAGGCGCCCTATTTCCCCAACTTTCTTATACAAAAGAGCAACTATAAACATTCTTTCATGCTTTGTTTTGATTTGTTTTAAAGAGAAAAGCACTTGGTAGCATTTAATGAACATCCCTCTCCCGTGGCTTCAGGACCCAGCCCCCACACACACCCATGGATTTTCTGCTCAGCTCTTCTACTGTCCTGTCTTCAGGATGACAGGCTGTTTTAGGAGCTTTCCCTTCCCCAAAACTTTGTAGTAGCCTGATCATACCACATCAACGATAGGAGCAGCTCCAGTCAGGCACACCGGCCTGTGTGTCTCAGAGGTCCGAACCCCAGGCCAAACACGCCACCCTGCCCTGAGGCCCACCTTGTGTGGCCTGGAAGACTGAACTAAGGTCAGGGGTGGGTAGTTGGGGTGCAACACAAGCACAGCTCGCAGCCTGCCCCAGCAGCAAAGCAGAGGCACGAAAAGAACCATGCTTGTTTTTTTTTTTACCACTTAACAATATATGCTGCAAATTACTCCATATCAGTTCACAGAGATCTTCATCATCTTTTTGATGGCTGCTGCATCGTATTCCATGGTATGGTTGTACCACAGTGTGTCCATAGTGTCCAATCATGGGTATCTGGGTTTTTCCTATATTTTTTTATAAATAATGTAATGAATAATTTATATATATATTTTGTATTTGTGAACGTGTATTTTCAGGGTAAATTTCTAGCTGTGGGACCAGTGGGTCAAAGGGTTATGTAATTTTGTTAGAAAATGCCAAATTCCCCTCCACATGTGCTATTACCATTTTGCTCTCCCCACAGCAACTTATGAAAGTGCTTTTTTCTCACAGTCTTACCACAAAGTATATTGTAAAATAAACATCTACGCAAAGAAAATTGAAAAAAAAAGTTTTTAAATAGTAAAAGCACTGTCTCTGAGTAGTGGAATGATTGTGAATTCATATCTCCTTTAAGTATTTTCCTTTCTGTTTTCAAAATTTGCTGTAATCGGTGCATGCTTATTATTTATAAAATTAAAAAAGGTGGGAAAAGTATTGAATTTGTACTTCAGAGTAGGAAATCTGATTTAAAGGAGCAAATTTTCTGATGATAATTTCTGTGGGCCACAAGAGGAGGAGTTTTTTAACCGATTTGACATCACTTATTTGTGTCGTATCCAGAGATAAGGCTGGAGAATAATTTCTTCTAAGCCTAAGAGTTTCTGATTTTTACTATTTCTTCATTTCCTTTTAACCAGAGTTATACACACACCTGGCCACACTGATGATCATATCGCTCTACTTTTAGAAGAGGAGAATGCGATCTTTTCTGGAGATTGCATCCTAGGGGAAGGAACAACTATATTTGAAGACCTCTATGATTATATGAACTCCCTAAAAAAGCTATTGAAAGTCAAAGCTGATATTATATATCCAGGTGGGTAGTTGCTTAAATCTAGCAAACCATTTGTGTGAAATGAGGAAGAAGGTTCATTTTGGTTTGTCCCTGTGTGTGTGTGTTCTTTATGTTTTCAGGGTTTGAAGAGCTACCCATAAAGTGCTTCTTTAAATTATGCCCCTAGGGGCACCTGGGTGGCTCAGTCATTAAGCGTTTGCCTTCAGCTCAGGTCGTGATCCCAGGGTCCTGGGATCGAGCCCCACATCGGGCTCCCTGCTTGGCGGGAAGCCTGCTTCTCCCTCTCCCACTCCCCCTGCTTGTGTTCCCTCTCTCACTGTGTTTCTCTCTGTCAAATAAATAAAGTCTTAAAAAAAAAAAAGCTGGAGAGTTAGGGGTGCCTGGGTGGCTCAGTCGGTTGGGTGACTGACTGTTGACTTTGGCTCATGGCTCAGGTCATGATCTCAGGGTTCTGCAGTCAATCCCCACATCCAGCCTCGAGCCCCCACCCCATCCCACATCCAGCCGGCTCTGCACTAAATGGAGGATCTGCTTGAGATTCTCTCCCTCCTTCTTTGCCCCTCTCCCCCCCCCCCGCCCCTGCGCTTACGTGCTCCCTCTCTCTCTAAAATAAGTAAATAAATAAAATCTTTTTTTTAAAGGCTGAGAGTTGTATTAATTTATAAAGATATAAGGTGTTATTTTTTAACATCTTTACAGCTATTAATAGAACTGTTAAACAAAAGAATTAAATTTACATGGGAATCAGAGAATGTTTTTCATTCCACAAGGTATCTTCACTTTTGTTAATTATTAGATTTCTGATGTGGGCCACATTTTAGCCGTGAACTCTGAGCTTTAGTTTTTGTTTTTGTTTTTTTTTTTAAAGATTTTACTTATTTATTTGAGAGAGAGAATGAGAGAGAGCACATGAGAGGGGGGGAGGGTCAGAGGGAGAAGCAGGCTCCCCGCCGAGCAGGGAGCCCAATGCGGGACTCGATCCCGGGACTCCAGGATCATGACCTGAGCCGAAGGCAGTAGCTTAACCAACTGAGCCACCCAGGCGCCCAGAGCTTTAGTTTTTTAACTCACACTACTGAAATATCAGTAGCTTCCATGTCATCTCTAAAGCTGTATATTAATTTCACTTCTCCGGAAAAAGAAACCTGTTTTAGTATCTCAGCTGTCACACACTGCTCTGCAGTATGAATCTCCCTTCCATCCTAAAAGTGGAGAAGGATAATAACACTCAACAAGAGGGCCCAGAAGGAAAAAGAAACTAGGTTACCTAATTTTTTAAGTCCTTCTAACTTGTTCCTAACCAGAGCCATGGAAAGCTCTGTAAATAGAGTGTCTTCAATACCCTTATATTGTCTCATGCGTTTCTATCCCACTGAGGGGATAGGAAACAGAGTAGAGCTGGGCATTTGGATTAATATGACACCAGAAGAATGGAAGCCGACAGCTGTTTTTATTTTTTTTTTATTTTTTGTGTGTATTTGAATTTTTTAAAATTTTTTATTGTTACGTTAATCACCATACATTACATCATTAGTTTTTGATGTAGTGTTCCATGATTCATTGTTTGCGTATAACACCCAGTGCTCCATGCAGAACGTGCCCTCTTTAATACCCATCACCAGGCTAACCCATCCTCCCACCCCCCTCCCCTCTAGAACCCTCAGTTTGTTTCTCAGAGTCCATAATCTCTCATGGTTCATCTCCCCTTCCGATTTCCCCCTCTTCATTTTTCTCTTCCTACAATCTTCTCTCTTTTTTTTTTTTTTTTTAAACATATAATGTATTATTTGTTTCAGAGGTACAGGTCTGTGACTCATCAGTCTTAGACAATTCACAGTGTTCACCATAGCACATACCCTCCCCAATGTCTATCAACCAGCCACCCCATCCCTCCCACCCCACCCCCCACTCCAGCAACCCTCAGTTTCTTTCCTGAGATTACGAATTCCTCATATCAGTGAGGTCATATGATACACCGACAGCTGTTTTTAAAGAGAAGAGAGTACATGTTTGATGCACTCACGCTGAATGAAGCAAAGCTAATGAGAGGCTGCCTAGTAAAGGTTCTTAGAGTGTTTGCTTTAATGAACCCAGTGAACTGGCTTATTGGCACAGCAGGAGCTTATGGGTAAATTATGTTCTGTAGCCACAGCCACCATATATTAAAGCCTGTCCAGTGCTGTGCAGGGACCTTTACAGTGTTGTCCTCACAGAAACCCAGTGAAGCAGGTAGTGGTATCTTCATTGCACGGCTGAAGAAACAAGCTCAGGGATTCAGACTTTCATGGCCCCATACAAGTAAATGATTGTCAATATTCTAACCAAAGCCCATGCTCTTCATATGATAACAGTCTGCTTCTGAATACATTGTACCCAAATATTTTAAACATCCTCTTACCGACTTATGTCATATGTTAATTTGTACTGTTTTAAAGGGCAACTAGACTTTAATATAGCTTAATCTGGGTTGTCAACATTTCTGAATTACTAGCTTATACATAAGATTCTTAAAGTTCTACTGTGGTTTTTGTGAATTTTTAATAGATCTGAGTCACTTACATGAAGCTACTTTTTACAGTCCCCTTTTCAATCTCTTATATAAGTGTGGCATAGTGGTTAAGAGCATAGAATGATTAAAAGCTCTCAAGTCAGAACTCCAGCTCCATCTCTTCTTCACCATGTAACTGTGGGCAAGTTATTTGCCACTCTGCCCCCCATACCTCAGCTTCTGCTGTAAAGAAGGGATAATAATAGTTGCTACCTCCTTGGACTCTTAGAAGAATAATATATATTAAGCATTTAGAACAGTGCCTGGCAAATAATGAGCACTCTGTAAGTATTACCTATCATTACTCTTGTGGTTACTATTTTTATTGTTAAATGTTTATTCTTTATTTTTAATGTATATAATAACATTTCATACAGATTTTATTTGATATAATTCTGTTTTTGGCATTGTATATAATTTTTAAATCTCTTCTAACTGTATGGTTTTCCAAATAATTCATATTTGTTATATACTTAGTATGCTTTTTCAATACATCATATGATTATTTTTAAATAGAACAAATTAACTTCATTTGTACTTGATATTTTTATTCTGGTTGAAATAATTTTTATAATTCTAATTCAGGACATGGCCCAGTAATTCATAACGCTGAAGCTAAAATTCTAGAATACATTTCTCACAGAAATATCCGAGAACAGCAAATTCTTACATTGTTTCGTGATAATTTTGAAAAATCATTTACAGCAATGGAGGTTGTAAAAAACATTTACAAGGTAATTTTCATTTATCTTATTTGTACATAGCAACAGTTTTTTTTTTTTTAAGATTTTATTTATTTATTTGACAGAGAGAGACACAGTGAGAGAGAGAACACAAGCAGAGGGAGTGGGAGAGG
Organism: Neomonachus schauinslandi; assembly: GCF_002201575.2. Classification (NCBI taxonomy): domain Eukaryota; kingdom Metazoa; phylum Chordata; class Mammalia; order Carnivora; family Phocidae; genus Neomonachus; species Neomonachus schauinslandi. The sequence continues at coordinate 126,813,036 of NC_058406.1, read as the reverse complement.
GAGAAGCAGGCTTCCCGCCAAGCAGGGAGCCCGATACGGGGCTCGATCCCAGGACCCTGGGATCATGACCTGAGCCCAAGGCAGACGCTTAACGACTGAGCCACCCAGGCGCCCCCACAGCAACAGTTTTATTAGAATAATCTTTGTAGTAGACTATAGGTATGGTATATTTATTACATCCCAGAACAGAATAAGTCTGTTAATTTTATAAGTAGTGCTGCTTATATAAATTTGAGATCAGCAATCTCAACTTTCTAGAACACGGAAGTTAAACAAATAAAAACGGACCTGGAGAACCAAAAAGAAACATTCCAAGCTATCATTAAACCTTATAGACTTCATCTTGTAAGAGAGACCATTACCAACATCCTTATGATTAAGTTTTATAATGATTTATGTATTATTGTAGCCATCTTAATGATTGGTGTCCTAGCCCATAGCGAGTGAGACAGGTGATCTGCTAGAGACATACTGGGTTAATAGCAGTGAGAAGTAGTAGCAATGCCTAACAAGGGAGAAGAAAGAGAAAGCACGTGTAAAAGAACATGAGTAGAATAACTTAGTATATAGAGGAAAAAAATGCCCTCGCTCCAGTGGTCTCTGAGTAAATATATAACAGCACTGTGGGGCAATCGATTAGTATAATTTAGTTTTTCAGCAAATGTTTATTAGATGTCTGCTGTGTGGATAGTATAGAGGTTAAGAATGCAGGCTCTGGAATAAGATTACCTGGATTTAAAAACTCTCACTACCAGAGTACCTGGCTGGCTCAGGCAGAAGAGTGTGCTGACTCTTAATTTTGGGGTCATGAGTTCAAGCCCTATCTTGAGTATAGAGATTACTAAAAAATAAATAAACTTAAAAGAAAAACACCTCCCACTACTACAACCTGTACCGCCGTAAGATACGTGAGACTGTAAAGATGAGCTTGAAAAGTACCTAGGGCCAATTGTAATTAGTAAAGAACTTTAATGTTCCATTGGCCCAAGTTATCAAAAAACAATCATATACTCAGTCTGCTTTGTTTTAAAAGGAAGGGATGAATGGTTAAAATGGCTAAAGATAAAAAGTGCCATTGGCAAAGGGGTAATATAAATATTTAAATTCTGTGAAAGAGTTCATTTCCTCATAATACTAGAATATAGCCACGCTAGACTATACATTGGTACATTGGGTTTTTTTTTTCTTTCCCTAACTTAAGTACAGACAGCAGAACTCTAAATCACCCTCCCAGATGAGTCATCGAGCAATTGTCCATCCCTTAAAAATGCTGGTTCTGCATTCAGAGTGTATTCACTATATTCACTGTATTATATATGTCAAGTACCTGTTGCGTATAGAATGGCATAGGTATTATAGGGAGATTTACTCATTCAACATTTACTGAATGCCCTTCCTGTGCCACACGGTGGACCAGGTACTAAGATACAAAGATGACTACAGATCCCTACCTTCAAAGAACTCATAGTTTAGTGACAACAGACATGTTCAACAGATGATTGTAATACTATCATTTTTTGAGTGCCTGATTGTGTGCTAGACACTGTACTCATTGATTTACACTTACAAATGTAATTTGAGGCCCTTAATTCATACACCTCGAATTTTCAATACATAAAGATACAATTATTCCAATTTAATAGACTTAAAAAAAAAATCTGACTCAGAAAGTGTGAGCTAAGTAACTTCCAAAGACGCACAACTAGCAGATGTCACATACTCAAAAGTGAGATGTCAGATACTCAGATCGTGGTTTTTTTAATCATACCAGGCTTCCTGTAAGACCTCTACACAGTATATCAGAGCATAAAAGAAAGAGGAATAAATTTCACCTGATGGAAGATGCAGGGTATCGAGGCTTGTCTGGAAAAGCTTTAAAAACTTATTTAGTTGAGTCTTGAAGAAGTAAGCATTTTCCAAGCCAAAGTACAGGAGAAAAGTCATTCTAGACAGAAGGAAAGACATGCTCTGCAAGTAATAAAAGAGCATTGTATATGTGAAAACCCACAAAGAAACTGCGTATGACTGGAGCACAGAATGCATATGTGAATGGTCCCAGGAAAGGAGTCCCAGGAAATGAGGCAGGAAAGACAGGCATGATCACACAGAAGCCTTATAACAAATAGGGGCTTTATCCAATAACCTGGGCATGACCACTCAAGGATCTTAGGCGGAGGATTCACTAATTAGATCTAGAAGAGGTGGATATGGTACTGGAGCTTAAGAGAGGGCTTGGGGTTGGAAGTTTATATTTGGGGAACGTTAACGTGTGATGTTGCTGTGCTAAGTTGGTTGAGTAAGAAGTGAGTCAACAATACAACTCAATGTAAGTACACATGAATTTAAGAGAAGTCTAAGGAAGTTTCGAGATGAAAACTAAAGGACGACAGAGGTAGGATAACCAAGGGAAATGTACAAAGATATTATCATGTAACCCAGTAAATAAACCATAGGGCCAATGGTCCATAGCATCATCAAAACTCTCTAGAATAATTTTTAATTATTCATTCATTCATAAAATACAGAGTTCCTACTATGTGCCATTTGCTAAGCACTGGGTATACGGTAAAGAACAAAACCAACACTGTTACTGTCCTTATGGACCTTACAGGCTATTTTATGTATAGGGATATAGATAAAAATAGAGTGGCCTAAAGCAAGACACATACAAGGTGAAATCATTTTGATTATTCCTATATAAAAATGTATTTAAGTTAAAATTTTCCTTTTGTTGCATGTTTTAATTGTTTCAACAAGATTAACTCATTCTTTTTTAAAAAAAGAAATGTCTTCTTTCACTCTCGTTTTTCTTTTAGACTATTCCTGAGCATTTATATAAAATGGCTGAACATAATATCTTGCTTCACTTGAAAAAATTAAAAAAAGAAGGAAAAATATGTAAGTATACTTCCAAATTTCAATTATTTTATTACCAGCATTTAAAATATTCTTTTTTTACAAAACTAGTTTGCTTTTAGGAAAAACAACAACCACCAGAGTCCTTCCTTGAACGTCACTGTAAGATGGAGAAACAAGCACTAGAAAGGGTTAGTAGTGAAAGGCCAGTGGACCACAAATTGGAACCTAAAGCTCCCACAGGAATTAGAATTTTGCTTAGGGGTTGCAGTTCTTACCCACCAGAACTACAATCAAAGGCATGTAACGGGAAGATAGCCTCTCTTCTCCCGACCACAAAGAATTTCACATGCATAAGGTTTGGGAACAGCCAGACGTTTTAGCAGTAGTAAAGGTAGTAAACTCAAAAATATTAAAGCAGTAATTCTGTAAGTGTTTACTAGTGTTAGATTAATTCATCAAATTAACAATCTTTATAGAAATTTAATCCTTAAAATCAAGAAGCTCAAAACTTTTTTGTGTAGAAGCTTCAGCAATGCTTTTATATGTACAAAAAAATACCACCTTTATATTAAGCAACAAAATTATTTTAGGAATTAATGCTTTTTCTAGCCACAAAATAACTTAAAATCCATTATATTTGCTTATCTGTTGTTAAATTTTCACTCTCTAATTTTCTTTCCACAGTTAGCAACACGGATCCTGAGAAGAAATGGAAAGCTAATCTTTAGTTTCAGATTAATGAAAGCTTTTGTTGGCTTGTTTTATTTTTAGAGAATGGTATGTTTTCTTAACTATAATTATTTACAGGGAATATAGAGTATAGAACATTGAAAATAATCCTAAATATACTTTAAAATAATGTCTTATTTCATCTAAAATATATATTACATTTTACATGTATAATATAGGTCGCTTATCTAATCTGAATGGTATAACATTTTACCAAAAATTCAGAATCCAACAGTTTATCCATGTTCAACAGATTTATGGTTACTTTAAAAATAATAAAATTTATATAAGTTAAACTGGGTATTATTCTTGGAGATTAGTTATCTGTTACAAATGGCCAATAGTATTTCTCCAGCTGCTTCAGTTAACAGCACAGATTTCTATGTAATCCTTCTTTACATCTGTAGATAACAGCTTTGTTTTCATGTTTCTATCAATTGTATTATGATTTTGCTTTAGTTCTATAGCTCTGTATCCTGTATATTTTTTTATAATGGTATCTCACAAATGATTCATGAACATCAACTTACAGTAATTGAAAAATATTAAATTCCTAATTAAAAGCATTATATAATAATTATTTCTGTAATCCATTAGTACAACTAACTTACTTTCCAAGTTTAGATTTTAGTATATAAATAGCTATCATATATATGAATTATATACCAAAAAAATTTTTTTTAATTAGAGGATTTATAAGACAGGGCATTTTATATTACAAGTAGTGTTCTTAAATAAGGAGTTAGGTTCTCAGGGTAGCCCAGCAATGCTTATTTAACCCACAAGGTTGCCAAACTGCAATACTAAAATGAGCTCAGAATCCTGAGAATGTCCTTTTTTTAATTCTTCACTAAAGGTAGAACTTTAAAAATTTTTCTTAAACTTTCTTTGACATCCTCACCTTTTTCTGCCACTTTTCCCAAGGTCCCTAGGATTTTCATACCATCGTAACACTTGTTTTCATGCCATAGAGACCTGTTGTGTTCCTGAAACCATTTCATATTACAAAATAACTCTGAACAACAACAATAACTCCATTCAAAAATGGGCAAAGGACTGGGGCGCCTGGGTGGCTCAGTTGTTAAGCATCTGCCTTCGGCTCAAGTCATGATCCCAGGGTCCTGGGATCGAGCCCCACATTGGGCTCCCTGCTCAGCGGGAAGCCTGCTTCTCCCTCTCCCACTCCCCCTGCTTGTGTTCCCTCGCTCGCTGTGTCTCTCTCTGTCAAATAAATAAAATCTTTAAAAAAAAAAAAATGGAGGGGGGTGGGGGGATGGATTAGCCTGGTGATGGGTATTAAAGAGGGCATGTATTGAATGGAGCACTGGGTATTAGACGCAAACAATGAATCATGGAACACTAAATCAAAACCTAATGTGATGCAATGTATGGTAATTAACATAACATAATAAAATTTAAAAAAAGACTATATCCTTTATAAGCAAAATAAACACGTTTTCTAACTAAGATGAAAAAAAAAATGGGCAAGGACTTAAATAGACATTTCTCCAAATAATATATACAGATGGCCAATAAGCACATGAAAATATGTTCAATGTCACTAATCATTAGGGAAATGCAAATTAAAACCACAATGAGATACCACTTCATGCCCATTAGGATGGCTATTATCAAAAAAATAATAATAAAAGTGTTGGGGAGGATGTGGAGAAAATGGAACCCTTGTACGTTACTGGTGGGAATATAAAATGGTACAGCTGCTATGGAAAACACTTTGGTGGTTCCTCAAAAATTAAACATAGAATTACCATATGATCCAGCAATTCCACTTCTGATATATACCCAAAAGAACTGAAAACAAGGACTGGAACAGATACTTGCACACTCAGGTTCATGGCAATGTTATTCACAATAGCCAAAGGTGGAAGCAACCCAAGTGTCCACTGAAGGATGAGTGGATAAATAAAATGGTGTCTATACAGACAATGGAATACTATTCAGCCTAAAAAAGGAAGGAGATTGACACATGCTACAATATGGATGAAACTTGAAGACATTATCCTAAGTGATATAAGCCAGTACAAAAGGACAAATACTATATGATTCCCCTTATTTGAGGTACCTAGAGTAGTCAGATTCATAGAGACAAAAAGTAGAATGGTGGATGCCAAGGACTGGAAGAGAGGGAGAAATGGACAAGGAATTGCAGTTTGGGAAGATGAAAAAAATTTTGGAAATGGATGGTGGTCATGATTACACATAAAACAATGTGAATGTACTTAATGCCACTGAACAGTATACTTAAAAATAGTTAAAATGGTAAATTAAAAAATATATATAAGTATTTTCCCCAACACCACCCCCCAGAAAAAAAAAATCAGTATTCCCATTCCCTAAGTATAGCATATATCAGCAAAATTTAGACAAGAAATCTGATTATGTATGTAAATGGTTAGTTACCTCTTAACTTGCATCTCCTCCATTCTTTCCTATCTGAACACAACACCAGTTGATCAAACCAGAAAAACCCAATAATTATTTTTGATATGCCCCCATCCGTCATCTCATCCAATTCTTCACCAAGTACTTATTGACTGTTCCAGCTCTAGAATTTTTTGTCTCTACCTCTTATTCCACCAATACTTCGTAGTCCAGGCCATCATCCTCTCTTGCAATGGACAACTGCAATAGTCCATAACTCTGGTCTCCCTACTTCTGTTCTTGGAAGAAGTTAGGGGACAGGGATGAGAAGGGCATTCTGAACTGAAGAAATCTGCACAAAGCCGTATAATCATTGTCCTTTTTAAAGAACCATGGCACAACTGCAAGTGGATATATCGGACGAGGGATGATAATGGGAGGCCCTTAAATTCCCTGGTTTTTTAAAGAGTCTAGGCAACTGACCTTTAACAAAAACAATGGCATCCATTAAGTATCTGCTTTGTGCTGGGTACTGGACCAGACAATGAGGACACAATGGGGAACAAAACAGTTTCTCTACTCTCAAAAGAAGCTTATATTCTAGTTGTGGAAATACACAGAATACGCAGTACCATTAAATTTGGTTGGGTTATAGAAAGCTTAGAGGAGCCTGAGCTCAGTCTTCAAAGCTGAGTACGTGGTATCCAAGTAAAGAAGTTAGAGACATTTAGGAGATGAGAAGAATTGTTCCAGTTAGAAGAAATAGTATGTGCACATAAACAGAGAGATGGCAGAGCGTCACATGGTTGGGGAACTAAGTTCTATAGCTAGAGTGACTTGAGGTCATAGAGATAAGCAGCAGCTAAGGAACACAAAAATTTCACAGGAAATTTCACACACCAATGTACTGTCATCCAGCCATGCTTCATCCAGCCATGCTTCACACAGGCTGGAGTATGCATAATTAAGGAAATAGAAAGCTAAGCACAGTCCAGAGAGTTCTAGTGTTATTTTGTTGCCTCCTCAAAAGCAAGAGTTTGTCCCCAACCATTATGGTGTTTCATTCCTATTTTTTCTATCGTATCAGCCAATTATTTTATCCTCCATTCAATATACCCAGTAGTTTTGGATTACAGCTTCTGCTTGCACATTTTCTGTTTACTCGAGAGCTTACATTCTCCTTGTCATCACCTCTGCCTTCTCCCTGTATATCTTCAGCTTCTGTTTTGCAACAACTGAGTAGTCCTCTATGTGTCTCAGACTCAGATCTCCTCATAGAAGAGGACCTGCTTAGTGTAATTAATCTTCACTGTCCCTGTTTAAGAGAGCTTTCCTGCCATCGTGTCTTTTATATTACTCACCAGCCTGTATGGTAACTATGCTAGATCAATCATCTGGGACCAGAAGGGAACCCCATTCAACAGTAGATAGGGTAAGGATTCTGAGATTTGGCCTTTTCAGTACAGTGGGAGAAGTGAAAAAGCAGCAGAAAGGGTCTCAAAGGTAATAGAAGACAGGGTAACAGATATGAGAAATATTTATGAAAAGGAACAGCACTTAGAAACTACTAGATCTTGAAGGATGGGGATCAAGTAGAAAGGGAGAAGTCTAGGAGAGCTTTGGTTTCTGGCTTGGACAGCTGAGTAGATGCTGACCTGATACTCAAGATAAGAAAATAAAGGAAATGGAGTAAGTAGAATGGGTAAGGACGGAAAGCTGCCTTCTACTACAGATGAGTTTGAAGTCCCAAGGAACATCCAAAGGGAGATACCTAGAAGGCACTTAGATCTATGGAGCTGGGGCTAAATAGGTATAATATATTTTGCTGCAAGTAACAGAGACTTATTTTCAACTAGCTCAAGCAAAAGTTGGTTGACACATGTAACCAACCTAAGAAGGGTAAGGGTGGAGCCAGGCTTGTAAACAAGAACGAAGATTTGGATCCCATCAAATGGGATCCCCAAACCTCTCATTTCTACTTCCTTTTCTGCATGTCAGAGACCCCAGAGCAGATTGGTTTCCTCACATGGCACGGGGCATGGCTACAGGCAGCTCTGGGCTCATATCCTAACCATTCCATAACCAGCAGGCAAAACTGGTTCTCTCAGCTTTGGTTTGAAAAATCCTAGGGAAGGACTCAATGACTTACACTGGCTCATTACCCTGTCCTTGAGCCAGTCTCTGTGATCTACAGAACATGATGTACTATATTTGGCCCAGCTTTGGTCACATGCCTACCCCTGTGGCCAGAGTGGGTGAGGACTGTTCTCAGATAAAGAGTCATAGGAAGATTCTGGAGCAATATTGATTCCTTACTGAATAGCTTTCCTTTCCCTCCAATGTACATAAAATAGTTCTCTGCAGTAGCTCACAGAATGACTAGACCAATTCTGTGCAAACTGAATCTCTTCCGTATGTTTCTGTGAGATTTTTTGAGTGTTTTTTAAGTTATCTGGGAGTGTTTTTGTATCTCCAGATTGTCACTTCAAGAAAAAGTCAGTAAAGTTGGCTAGTAACAGGGAAGCTAAAATCCTGGGGAAAATGAGAAAAGATTCAAGTGCAGGTTCTTCTTAATTCTGCCAGTACTATACATTAGTGTCCCCTCCCTTACAAGTCCCTCCTTGCTTACCAGAGCATGGATCAGCATGAAACTTGCTACCAACTTCCAGGAATTGTTGGAGCAGGAAAATGTACCATAATCAGTCTTTTCCTCCAATCCACGGGGGGGGGGGGGGCTTGAAAGGATACTTTGTTTTGATAGAAAAAAAAGTTCAATATTTGAAATATTGATTGTGAAAGTCTTAGTTCCAGCAACCTTAGTGCTGGGCCTTCTGAAACATTTGGAATTAAAATGGAGAATGCAGGAGGGATAGATACATGTATTCACTTGTGTTATGCAGAAAATATCTCTGGAAAGATACCAAAACTATAAGAAAGCTTGATCAAGGATAGGATAATCACCAGGACAGAGGTGTTTTAGCAGCCAAAAAAAAAAAGGTCAATAGTATTAAATGAAGACTCTTATGTGCTGTTTATGCTTATTTTACCCATTATTGGATTATATGACACTAAATGCTCAACAATATTATCTTATTGTTACTGCATATTACCAATTTTACCCTGAAGGATCGCTTATAAATGCTAAAATTCTGAATCCTCAACAAATCCACATTAAAATCCATTAACATTATAGGCAGTTTCAAGAAACATTAAGCATTATTCTTTTAAAATGTAATTCTATTTAGTACTATTTCTGGCAGACTTACCACATGTTTATCGCTACTCCTTTCCAAGACCCAATAAAAAAATATGTATTAAGTGTACAGAGTTATAGATTTAAAAGAAAAAAAAAAACAGTAAAAGCTACAAAGCAGAGAAGACAGAGTGCAAGAGGGGACTGCACAGATTATAACCAAATTTTGAAAGACTACAGATAGAGCTAGGGCAGTCATACAACGATAGCCTAAAATTGCTGTAGGAGGGAAGAAAGCCAATTCACCCTAACAACCCCTTGAGAAGTTAGGGCCGAGAGGCACCAGGTGCTGCAGAAGGTGGGGGCAGTGCTCTGTTCTAAAAGAGGGATTGTTGAAAGCTTGTATGTGCAACATACCCGAGTGCTACACAGCCAGGCAACTGCTACCCCAAAAAAGAAACCAAAGTTTATTCTTAGAAGTGAAAGGCAGAAAAAAAAAAAATAAGTGAAAGAACAGTAAACTTCCATTCCCCTTTCCTTACCTGTCCCCAGAACAGCAGTTTCCAAGTAGACAACTGCAAGGTAGAAGATTGGGAATTTCATCTCTAGAGAAAACGAATGGTACAGCCAAAAAAAAAAAAAAAAAAACCTTTACATACATTTATATATGGGCTCTACAACAGAATGGCCAAATCTCCCTACAGTGAAGCCTACAATCTGACAAACCCTCCCATACACTTACCCACACATATATACAGTTTCCAATCAGTATCTCAATATAAACAGAAATCCAAAGCTCATCAGAAATGAAAGAACAAAATAAGCAAGAATAGGGAGAAAAAGACAATGTAAAAAAAATTTTAATTATTAGTATCCTTAGATGAGGGAAGGTATAATTTGTAAAGCAAGAATAGGATACTATGAAAAACAGCTCTATGAAAAAAACCTTGGGAAGTAAAAATATATAACCAAAACAGAGAAATTTTGGGAAACAGAGTTGAGAAAGTTTTTGGAAAACAAAACAACAACAAAACAAAGAAAACAAAGGGAAAAGATGGAAGGCTTTGGGAGGAAACCAGGAGGTATAACATCAAAGTAATAGGGGTTCCAGAAAAACAGAACTGAAAATAGTCAGAAATTATCAAAAAAGAAATACAAGAAAATTTCCTAGAACTGAAGGACATGAGTCTTTCCGTTGAAAGGGTCTACTAAAGGCCCAGCAATGTAAAAAAGATAAAACAATCCACACTAAGTCATAACATTATAAAATTTCAGAACATCGGGGTAAAGAGGAGATCTTAAAAGATTCTGGGTTATGGGTATGGTGGTAGGATTGGGGGTTTGGAATCACTTAGAATGGAGCATGATCAAAACAGCACTGCCTTTTACAGTGTGTTAGGACATAATGCCTTCAAAAATCTGAGGGAGGAAATTATTTGTCCGAGAAGTTTATAACCAACCAATCAATGGTGTGAGTGCAAGGACTCAAAACGTATAGCTGCATGCACCTCTAGGGACCTGCTGGATAATGCACTCCAGAAGAACAAAAAAAGAAAGGCACACAATCGAAATAGTAACTCCAACACAGAAAAATGTCAAAAGTAAGTTCTAGGGGTGCCTGGGTGGCTCAGTCGTTTAGCATCTGCCTTCGGCTCAGGTCATGATCCCAGGGTCCTGGGATCGAGCCCCGCATCGGGCTCCCTGCTCCGCGGGAAGCCTGCTTCTCCCTCTCCCACTCCCCCTGCTTGTGTTCCCTCTCTCGCTGTGTCTTTCTCTGTCAAATAAATAAATAAAATCTGAAAAAAAAAAAAAAAGTTCTAAGACAAAGGTGTGCCCAAAACCTGCTCTAGATTGGAGCAGGAGGAAGTGGGGGCTCAGAGAGAGAGAGAGAGATCTCCAGAGGGGAAAATGGAACTGACGGATTCTCTAGTATGTTTGAGCCTTTGGGAGGAAAAAAACTGCTGGTGGTCATACAACAGCTCTAGTTGAACAACTGAAACAATGACCAGTTAATTGAAAACTATACTGGTGAGGAAAAAATGAGGCAGTCGTTGGATTCCAAAAAACAAAAGCTACACAAGGAAGGAAGAATTATGAAATAGTATCTGTCACTGCAATTTTACATAGGCAATAACGTAAGCACTGACTAAAAATTATGTTCTAGGCTAATAGAGGAAAGGAAACTATTGAGAGTTTGAGAATGCTAAATTGAGAGATTGAGAATGCTAAATCATCACCTCAGATAACAGAAAGTAAGTCTAAAATTAACAAATCAGGAAATAGAAGTATAAGCATTTTACTAATGCCAGAAAAAGAATCTCAAAAGTAGAAAGAAATTGGGAAATGGTTTTCCTGTTTAGTACTATTTAATTTTTAAATTAAGTAAATAGTTTGATATAAACTAAACATTTTAATGTCAAAATACTGATATTATGCAATGGGTGAGTTCCAACTCTTTTAGTCCAGTGAAGCAAGCACTTTTGTCACAGAACTGTCTCCTGCAAAAATTACCAGGAATTGGAAACAATGAGAGATACGTGCTTATTTGGTGTTCTCTTAGCCCTAAGGATAACAGTCTGCAAGTTCATATTCCTTAATGGATACAAATGTCAAGCATAACGTTTTCCCTAAGAGGAAATCCTGCCCCTAGTATCCTGGAGAACCTGGAGAATTAAGGTGAACTGGAGTCAAAGACGTCCGTGGCCTTTAAAGTTTCACTGCATATGAAAGCCATCTAAGGATAACTAGACCTGAGGTCACCCGAATCCAGCAGAGTGCTATTTATAACTGTATGGTAGATTCCCAACTTTGTATTCCAGCCCTAATATAGTACAGTATTAAAGATCTATCATAGTTCGAGTTTCTCCTAATGAGATCTAAACTGAACTTAGGATTCAGTAATTAGCTAATGTAAGGAGGAAAAGACTCCACCTCTATCTCTCAGAGACTTCAGCTAACACTTTCTCTATAGTCGGTTAAGTTACCTGCGACAAAATTTGCAGGAAAGCTAACACTGAAATGACAGATTCCCTCACTGACGTTTACTAGTGTTTTTAAGAACTTTGGGGTGGCTAATGACCCTGAAGAAGCACTCTTCTGGAGAAAATATGTTTCCAAATCAGAGGCTTCCAAATAGAAGTTAGGCTGCAGCAAGCCGGGCTACATGTATATGACCTTATTTTGTGCATGAGTATATTAATACCGTGCTATCTTTGGCACTTACGTGTTTGGAGGAAAGTGCATCTCTACCAAAAGACCAGTCAATTAGTTTTCCCGTGTTTGTTGCTTTGATTCCAGAAGATTTTAATCCACTGAGTATCCACTTCCTCCTTTTAGGGTGAGACTGACACTACTCTAGAGCCATATGAAGCAACCTATGCTTTTCATATTTTCCCAAGGGTTGAAGAAAAATTTTCACTAACAGAAGCTCTCTGGTTTTGTACCACAGAAGTCTTCCCAGCATACTCTGTGGAAGCAGATAATCCAGCCTCCTTCTGCTAAATCAGTTTTCAGAAAGGGTAAAAATGTCTGTCACAAATGGTGTATCTAAAGATTTTATATCTAAACCTGAAACTCCCAGGAATACTCTTAGCCATCCATTCTCCCAGCACAAAATGTACTCTTGGACCACTTGCATCCCTATCAACTGGGGCACTTGAATATTTCAAATGCACATTTCTGGGCCCTAACAAGATTGACTGAATCAGAATTTCTGAAGAGGACCAAGGAATACAGTTTTTTCTGTCAACCCAGATGATTCTTTTCCTACATCAACAGAATTCTAATTTAGTATTGTGTTGTTGGTTTGTATTTGTCAAAGGTTCGTGTGAAATACACACAAAATCTCTGGAGTTTTTTTAATGCTATTGAGGACATTGTCTATTTTATTATTCAATGTTCTTTGGTATCCATGGAACAAAATCCATTTCAGATTTCAGAGCTAGATAAAAGGTTTTCTCTCCTGTGAACTAATGTTTCCTTTATTAGACTAGTATTTGTCAAATTTGGCTAATCATCAAAATCACCTGGGGAGGGGCGCCTGGGTGGCTCAGTCGTTAAGTGTCTGACTTCGGCTCAGGTCATGATCCCAGGGTCCTGGGATCGAGCCCCGCATCGGGCTTCCTGCTCGGCGGAAGCCTGCTTCTCCCTCTCCCACTCCCCCTGCTTATGTTCCCTCTCTCCCTGTCAAAAAATAAATAAAAATCTTTAAAAAAAAAAAATCACCTGGGGAAATTTTTAAAAATACACAGCTTCCCAGACCCCTTGTAAGACCCATTCTCCAGGCGAGAGGGGATCCATGTGATACTAATAATTAACCATGTTTCAAAAACTGTACATGGAATGATGTGTAGGTAATTCACCATGATCACTTTTTGCCTTGACTTCCTGGAAGCTACTCTTAAAACAATTTTTCTTGGAATTCAGTTCTTTTTTTTTTTTTAAGATTTATTTATTTATTTGAGAGGGGGGAAGGGGCAGAGGGAAAGAGAGAATCCCATGCAGACTCCCCGCTGAGAGTGGAGCCCAATGCAGGGGCTCCATCTCACGACCCTGAGATCATGATCTGAGCTGAAATCAGGAGTCAGAGGCTTAACTGATTGAGCCATCCAGGCACCCCAGAATTCAGTTCTTTAATATAATTATTCTCCTTTTCTTCCCCCATTTTATTACTTCTCTGTTTCAGTATTTTTTAATGAAGTTCAACTTCAGAGGAAATAATTTATAATAATACTAAACTTTGGACCAGCACATTCCTTGCAAGAGCATTTAAGCCTAAAATAAATCAGTTATTAGGATTATAACGGTAAAGAATCTGGTGGGCTTAAAAGTTTCATCATTCAGATTTTATGGAGACTTCACAGGAAATCATTGTTTGAAAAACACTCTGAAAATCATTGCTATTAAAAGCCATATACATAATTAAGCTCCCAATCCCCTTTCAGCCTCTTTGCTAAGACTAAATAACATTGTTCTTCTTTTTATTCACCACCTCAAAGATCGAATCTATTTTAGTGGTGTTAACCGTTACCATCCTGCTGATCAATTTCCAGATGTATGCTTGAGCTTGAATCATTCACCAAAGCCCCAGGCCTAAATCCTTTGCTAACTGCAGAAATTCTTCCTTTAGCTGTCTCCCAAAGACCACACATCAATGTGAAGTAACTCAATACAATCCACAATTTCACATTCCTGATTACCACCCTCTCCCAACTCACACTTTGGGTAAATAGCATCACCATCACCGTTCTTCCATGCCCCCAAGCTAACTTAGTCCTTGGTCACTCATTCCTTTTAATCCCCACTCCACTTAGCAGAGCAGTATTTGTGCTCTAATTTGAGGATGTAGATGCGATCTGAAAACCAAAGAAAATGACAGTGGTTATGAGTAATGCTCAGAAGGAGCAATAAATTGCCTAGGGAATAAATGTGCCTTGTTTCACAGGGACAAAACTAAACATTTGTCGTAGGCAGTCTCAGGAACAGAGCCCTTTCTCTTTTCCCCAGACTAGTGTTCATGCCCCAAATCAAAATAAACTACTAACTGATTTCCCCATATGTGACCTATTCCAGTTTCCATTCATCGTGGTAGTGGTGGTACTGGTTTAGTAATAGTATTTGTCCAATCAATTCCTCATCTGTAGAAAAGGAATAACAGTACCTAACTCAATGAGTTGTTTTGAGCATTAAATATCCATAGCGTTTAGCACAGCGCTTGATACCCAATAAGTATTAGTTGCTATTATTTTTGTTGTTATTGTTTTTTTTATTTTTATTTATTTATTTGACAGAGAGAGACAAAGCGAGAGAAGGAACACAAGCAGGGGGAGTGGGAGAGGGAGAAGCAGGCTTCCCGCGGAGCAGGGAGCCCGATGCGGGGCTCCATCTCAGGACCCTGGGGCCACCACCCGAGCCCAAGGCAGACGCTCAATGACTGAGCCACCCAGGTGCCCCTTTGTTGTTATTGTTAACAATATATTCACCTATTGTGATTATTTCACTTTGATTTATACCAATTAAGCTCCACAAAACACCGAATTTACTCTTTAGTAAAATCTTACATAAAATGCCCATTTTTCATCTTGGGAATTAAAATTTGATGGTTGTAAAATCTTAAGTTATTTTGCTGAGCCTCTGTTTCCTTATTTTAAATAGGAATAACTTTAGGTTCTAGGTTGATATGAGGTTAAAATTAATGTATATCAACAGCACCTGGGAGGTTGTAACGACCTATAACCATTTTAGTTGTTTTCATCTGTGCTGCAAGCTTTGTCTTAGAGCACACAGGCTGACGAAAACAAGGAAACAGGTCCAAAGAATCCTTGGCCGCCACCCCCGGACCTTGATTCTACTAGGCACTGAGCCATATACCATTTTTGATGGCTCCAAGATATCAACTCAGTTCATGAGGCCTTCTAATGTTAGAGAATCTGGTGGGCTTAAAAGTTTCATTCCCAAAATTCCCTGAGGCATGAGGCCTTCTAACGTTAGAAGCCATTTAGGAAAGCACTTTGCACAGAAAGATGCTTTCATTAGTTCATTCTCCTCAGGTGAAAGTGATCTACTGGGTGGCCTCCCAATTATTTCATGAAGCATTCCCCAAATCTGCTGCTGTGGTCTGCATGTGACACCCTCCCCAGGAACCGCTTACCTACTACCATCTTCCTATCTGTTCCTGAGAACTAGAACCTTCTTGGCAGCACAATAAATTCCAACTAAGACCCCCTCTTCTATCTGTGTCTGCTGAGATTATTTCAGAAATCTTTTCCTACTGTGCATCTCCATAGTCCTTGGCCATTGCCTCAAATACAAGTCACTCCATTGTCTATTACTCTCATTCACTCATGTCCATGCTGCTACTGGATTTTTCTCTCCTGATCCAACCACTTCCTGCTGTTCCTTGACCTCCAGAGCCATGTTCTCTGGAGTACCTGTGGTGGTTCATGTTCTTATTTGCCCAACACCCCTTCCTCCACACTTTCCAGTAATAAACACACCTACCCTAGCCACAGGGAAAAGCGGGGAACCCAAAATGGGTGAACCAAAAACTGACCCAGAAATGATCATGCTACCAAGCCAGATTGGTCTAGGTATCTCCTTGGGATTATTCTGACAGAACTTCCAAGTGACCATGTTCTCCGCCATGTAAGTAAATTCCAATTACAACAGGGAAGAATGAAGCAAGCTGAAACAAAAGAGAAAAAAGATGTGTTGAGAGTCCCAATGAGGTCAAATGCCTGGTTCTAGTTTCTAAGATCCACAACACACTCCAGATCCTGAAGCTTCTTTTTTTCAATCTGTTAACTTTTAGCCCAATATATCTTCTTTTCAGTCACCTGCAACTAAAAGAATTACAACTAATATAATCCATCCCACTATAAATAAACTCCCCTCCATCCTCAACTGTTACACCCAACATCCCCTTCACCAGTTGCTTTGACTGTATCATAGCCCTCCCCTCAAACCACCAATCTCCTTCAGCTCTCTTAGGAGGGGCTGACAATCCCCTCCCTCTCCAAACCATTACAGTGCCACCCTACTCCTGAAAAACCCCTGCTCCTTCAGCCATCTTTCCCTCCACCCGTACTGCCATTAGTCTCCCCATTCATTCATTCATTCAGAAAAGGAATCTGGCTCCCAGTCTTCCTTGCATTGGCTCTCCTGATCTCATCACCCATGTGGGAGAGCCTCCACTAGCAGATCCATGACTGCCGTGTCTCTCCTGACCTTTTCTCCGTCCTTTCAGTGTGAAAACTGGTGTCCCCTCCTATGTAAATGTAACACTCTACCTATGTTCTGGTGGATCCCAAACCACAGAGACCTCAGTCCATCATTCCCACCTCTTCCCATCGCCCCAGTGTCTTCAACCTCTCCCTCTCGTCCCTCCTTCTTGTCATCTAAACATGCACAACTGTCACATCATTTAAAAGCAAACACAAAACCTACCTGGATCCTTTATTCCTCTTTAGTTACATACCCTGCTCTCTCTTCCTCTTCAAAGCCAAACTTCTTGGACGCATTTACACTCTTGTTTCCCTATCTTCACTTTGCACCACTCTCTGAAATGGATCTCTCTTCTATCAGAGAAGCTTTGACTTGGGCCCTTGATGTATTAAATAAAGCAAGATTAAATAAAGTGAAATAAGTTATAGGTTAAAGGAGAGAAAGTCTACGTTGGGCCTCTTAAGCTTCCAGAGTCATAAGATCACAGTCCTAGCCCTAAGGACATAGGAGTGGTCTACGTGGGTCACAGACTTTCATCATCTTTACCAGCCAGCCCTCCCTCAACCACCTCCAGGTGTGATGTGTCATCTCCTGCCAATCTTTCCTACTAGTAACAACACTGCATTATGAATTTGGTTTATTGTTTCCATAGCAGTAAAAATTATACTCAAGGAAATTATATAATTTCCAACTATTAATGGAGTGAATTTGCTTCCTCATAGAAATATAATTTCTTCCTTACAATATGAACACAATTTTGTATTTTAAAGAAACTTACTGTAAATGATATAACAATGGCATTTAAACAGATCAATCACCTGCTTAAAAAAAAAAGTGCTGTGTTTCTCTCAGGGCAGGACTATCCTCTGGAATGGATTAGGTTGACAATCATTGCTCCCTACAAGTTCAACATCTTCCTGCTAAGTGAAGCTCCTGGAGTAGTACTTACATGAAACAAGAATGGGTTTGGCAAACAGATTACCAGCCCCGTGACTTTGGGCAAACTGTTTAACCTCTCTGAGCCTCAGTTTCCCGATTTAAATTAAAATAATAACACCTATTTCATAGGGTTTTTGTGAAGACTAAATGCTCTAACCCATGTGAAAGCAAAATACCTGGAACGTAGTAGGCATGCAACAAACAGTTCCTTATCCTTCATCCTTCTGGAATCTAGGAGAGGTGAAAATGCAACAGTCCCACTTTCGTTCTCACTTTTTTTAGGCACCTTCTTGCATTTCAGTCTCATATCCTCTCAGAAGTGTTTTTCATCCTCGTATAGGTCTAAGGTGGCCAACTAGAGATCTTTCAGGGCAAAGATCATCTTTCTGTTTCTTTTGTATTTCTCGTAACTGTAGCAACCCTATGCCAAAGATCTTCCTGGATAGGCCCAAATCCACATAATCTGCTTTTTGTCCTTTTTCTATATCATTGGAAGTATCCTGAGAATCCCAACGTCTGAGGGCCCGAGCTACATTTGCCAAAAAATCACTTATCCAGAATGTGGTTACTGTACGCTGTATAGTACTGTGGTCAGCACTGGGCTGGACACAAAACGGCCTCCAGAGTGGGACATACCTGAGCAACCAGTCTGCTTGAAAGAAGCCTCCAGAGCCCCAAGGGCCTTGGTAAGACAACTTTCCCCACTACCATGACCCAACCTGAGAGGATTCAATGGCAGTCACCCCTCCTTATAAACTCCTTAAGAGGCCAATCCTAAAAAGGAAGTTAAAATTAGAACAGATTCCCTGCTTTCCCCTAAAAGACCATGAGAATAATTCCACCATGCATTAGAACACTTTCCACCTTGGTACCCTCCAGAAGCAAACCTCCAGTGTCATCCATTGTCACCATCTTCTCTTCCCCCACATGATTCTGCTCATCCCCTTGGTGACATAAACTAAAATCCAACCCCCTGGCCCCTAAACCCTTCTATACTTTATCCCCTGGAACCCCACCTGTGTAATCTGCCAAATCCTCCACACCTTCCACCACTTTCTGAATATTTTCTTCACCCTCTAATGCAGTAGCCTGCTACAGCTCTAACTGAAAACTGAAACCTGCTTTCCTTAGTGCCTTGTCAAGAGGTGGCTGTTTCTTCCCTCTCACTCCTCACATACCACCGGGGGTGGAGTGGGTGTTTTTCATGATCCTTATGGCTGATCACAGTTTTCCTCCCTCGCTCAAAAACCCCAGCTCTTCTGGAAGCCCATGCCCTCCAACTATACCACCCACTATCTCCCTGTGGCAATCATCTGCTAAACTCTCTGACTCCTCTTCATTTATGTCAGACGTTAGCACCTGGCTCATTTCCTGGCTCCCTTCCCATTCTACTCCTCCAGTCATTCTTGGTGACTGAATATCCATGTAAAAGTGTGTGTCAAGCACCCTAGCTTCCTGGTGCCTTGACTCCTCCCTTCCAGTACATTCCTCCTCCATTCATCTCAGCACTTCCTCCCTTCATCATATCCTTGCCATCTCCTGGCCAATGACCAATGACAACATGTGAACTCACTCCCAGCATCCATCTCCCTGCCCACTTCCTTCTCAACCAACTAGCCCCACTCCAACCATCTTCAACCCCATGGGCGCCCCCCATTCAGAGGCCCCAGCACTATTTCTCTGTCCTTTGCATCTGTCAGAGAACTGGCAAGGAAGAGATGGCATGTTCAGAAGGGTTTGGCTGGAGAGGGTTTAATGAAGTGCGTGTTCACAGGGGAGTGGGCAGGTGGAGGGAACAAACAAGAGATAGGGAAGCTCCTGATGATTACAAATGTGGGAAGCCATTATCACCAACAGCCTGAAGAAGCCAGGGAGAGAATGAGCTCACTGAGCCCAGGGAGAGCTGAACAGAGAAGGATTACCTGACAAGGTCTAAGATCACAGAAAAACACAGCCACTGCCAGAAACAGTAAAGCAAGGAGGAATCAAAGGACAATAAATCCCCAAAACTCTCCTGATTTTTGGCCAGTGCCTTCCCTTGGCCGAATTCAACTAGAAGTCAGAGGGCAAGGGAGCCTCAGGGATGCAGTCTGTAGAGGTTTGCCTTTCACAGCAGAAAAAGGTGGACTGTAGGCTGGAGGGTGATAGAGGATTGGAGCACAACCGTGCCTAACAGCGTTCACTTCATTAGCCCTGCCCTCATCTGCAAACATCCTCAACATCCTTGCCCCTCTACCACACAGGCCTTGCAAAACCCAGCATTCTGTCTTCTCCACACCCGGATCCAAGTAGGGGGTGTGACTGGAGACAAGTGTCACTTTGAATTTATGTCCACAAGTCTCAAGGAGGCTCTGCTTTCTGATTATGTTCCCCCAATCCATTCACCCTCCCACAGTTTTACCCCATCCTCTCTTCAAACTCCATTGTACCATCCCCACTACTGATGATTTCGTTTCATATTTTACTGAGAAAACAGAAGCGATCAGAAGAGGTACAAAATACAACTGATTTATCATAGACTTAAATGCAAAAGCTAAAACTGTAAAGCTCTTAGAAAAAAAAAAAAAACACAGGAGTAAATCTTTGTCGCCTTCCGTTAAATAATGATTTTTTTTTCAAGATTTTATTTATTTATTTGAGAGAGAAAGAGCAGAGTAAGAGAGAGAGCACAAGTGGGGGGGGGGTAGGCAGAGGGAGAAGCAGGCTCCCCGCTGAGCAGGGAGCCCATGCAGGACTCCGTCCCAGGACTCTGAGATCTTGACCCAAACAGAAGGCAGATGCTTGGGACTCCATCCCAGGACTCTGAGATCTTGACCTGAGCAGAAGGCAGATGCCTAACCGAGCAGAAGGCAGATGCTTAACCGACTGAGCCACCCAGGCGCCCGTAAGCAATGATTTCTTAGTACACAAAGAGCAAATGATAAAAGAGAACACAGATCAATTGGGCTTCATCAAAATTAAAAACTTTTGTGCTTCGAAGGACACCATCAAGAAAGCAGAAAGACAGACTAGGAGAAAATATTTTCAAATCATGTATCTGAAAAGGGACTTGTATCTAGAATATATTTTAAAAACTCGTAACTCAATGAATTAAAAAAAAAAACCCAATATATAGCAAAGGATTTGAAGAGACATTTTTCCAAAGATATACAGATGGTTAGTAAGCACATGAAATGGCTACTAATCAACAGCATTAGTAGAGAAATGCACGTCTAAGACACAATAAGATACTACCTTACACCACTGGGATGGAAAAAATTAACCAACAGAAACTAACAAATGTTGGCAAGTTTGAGTAGAAACTGGAACCCTCAGACATTGCAGTGGGATTGTAAAATGGTGCAGCCCCTTTGGAAATCAGTCTGATAGGTCCTCAAAAAGTAAAGCATAAGGTTGCCATGTGACCAGCAACTCTAGGTATACACCCAAAAGAACTGAAAACAAGCGTTCATATAAAACTTACACACTAATGCTCACAGCAGCATTGCTCACAATCACCAAAAGGTGGAAACAAACCAAACGTCTATCAACTGATAAATGGATAAATAAGATGTGATATAGCCATACAATGGATATTATTTTGCCCATAAAAAGGAATGAAATACTGATACGTGCTACAATATGGATGAACCCCAAAACCCTCACTTATCTTAAGTGAAAGAAGCCAGTCACAAAAGACCACAATTCTATGTATGTGAAATGTCAGAATAGGCAAATCTAGAGAGGCAGTAAATCAGTGGTTGCCAAGGGCTGCCAAGACCGTGAGGGAAAACGGAGAGTGAGTGGTAACATGTACAGGATTTTTTTTGGAGGGTGATAAAAATGCTCTAAAGTTAGAATATGGGGATAGCTGCACAACTTGGTGGTTCTAAGAACCACCAAATTGTAACTTGAAATAGGTGAACTGTGTGATATAAATTATAAAAAATATAAAATTTTAACTTAAAATTTTAAAATTTGTTTTCAAAAAATACAATTGAATCCTAAGAGACAGAATGCCTAGATCAGTCATAAAAGTCAGCGAAGGTTTCAAAGAGATCACACATGAATGAGACTTGAAGGCACAGTGGGAGTATGCTGGGTGTATGAAGAAGATAGGAGAAAACATTCCAGACAGAAGCAGCAATAGGCTAAAGCTGCAGGGAGCGTGGGAAGAGAGCGTGATCTAGAGTGTACAGTATGTGGAGTCAGAAATGCTCACACTGAGATTGGGTTTGAGCCTGTCTGGGTAGGCAGGGTCAATTCACGAAGGGCTGTTTTGTCCTGCTAGATATCCATGAAGGAAGAGGAAAACCACCAAAAAATTTTGAACCTGTTAGATGTATCATTCTAATGTAAAAACTGAAAGGTGATTTGGAGGTAAGTGAAACTAGTAATCATTTGACCAGAAAGGAGAACAGTAATTGCTAACGTGTAGAGAGCCCTAACTCTCTACTAAGCACTTTCCTGGACTCATCCCATGCAATTGCATTGCATTTAATTACAATCATCTTCTCTTTAATAGATGATAGCTTCACAGCTTGGTCCCTTGCCTCCTTTAAGGTCTTCAGGCAAATGTAACTTCCCTGTGCTTTCCCTATTCCCTTTGTTTATTTTTCTCCAGTACCCTCATCTCAACTTAACATGTTTCACTTTCTAAATCCTGTTTAAAGATCCTCTCCCCTCTCTAGAATGAAAGCTCCTAAGAACAGGTTAATTTCTATTTTTCCTTCAGTTCTGTATCCCCAGTGCCTAGCATATGAGTAGATGCTCAATATTTTTTGAATAAATGAATACATAAATAAATGAGGAAATCAAGTCTCAGAGATTAAGTAATTTGTCCCACCGTCATTCAGGTAATAAGTGGCAGAATTCTGACTCAAAAACCCATCATCTTAAACCACTCAACAATTCAACAAAGTTGTAATTTTGTAGGTAAAAGGTAAGTCTCCTCCTGAGGCTGTGGCAGTGGAAAGGGGGAAAAGGAAGCGTGAATTACCTGAGCGTGATAATAGTTTGGACGTGGAAGGATGCTGAAAGGTATCAGTCCAGGATGATTTTGGTTTCTAGATTTGGCAAATGGGTAAAGAACGGTGCGATTTAAGAGAAAGAAGACAAAGGAGTCTTGGTTTGGGTAGAAAGATGAAAGAGGAAGATCTGTCTAGTCCACAAACCTTTTTTACCATCTCTCTAGATTACTAAGAAATGTTGTTAATAAGTATCAAGCAAGTAAACCCAAACTAATCCTGATGGTCTTCAGTGAGAGGCAGGGAGGGATGGGGATGGGTAGGTGGGACGGAATAGGAAGTATTCTTTTTAAAAAAGAAAAAATAAACTAGTTCAAGCTTTCAACAAATGGTTTGTTGTTGTTGTTGTTGTTGTTGTTTTTAGTCCCCAGGAGTGCTTAAAATAACTCTGAAGTTAATTTTTAAGATGCTAAAACTGAAGCCTGGGTGGCTCAGTCAATAAGCGTCTGTCTTCAGCTCGGGTCATGATCCTGGGGTCCTGGGATCGAGGCCCGTGGGGTTCCCTGCTCTGCGGGAAGCCTGCTTCTCCCTCTCCTGCTCCCTTTGCTTGTGTTCCCTCTCTGGTTGTCTCTCTCTCTCTCTGTCAAATAAATAAAATCTTTTTAAAAATAAATAAATAAATAAATCCGAAGAATGCATCTTACCCTTGTGTAGTTAGGCTGTATAGTCCTATGTTTAGATTACCGTGGTGGTGGCTTTGGCTTACAAGAAGCGACAATCTATATAGAAGCAAGCACTGACACCCAAGCCCAGAGTGGCCAGGACGGCGGGAAGGCATGCTTGCGGCCACGCACGCCACAGCACGTGGCCATTCTCGACCAGCCGCGGAGTCAGCCTGTTAACTAGGCGCAGGAAGCTCGCGCCTCAAACGAACGACTCCCAACCTCCATCCTGGAGCGGAGCAGTGGGCGTGCCGCTCCTATTCCTTACCCAGGAGGGGCCGTGGGTCGACGGCCTCCGGTCCCCAGGCGGCGCTGTGGGCTCGCAGGGGCTACCCCGGCACGAGCGAGCCCCGTCTCCCCGGTGCGCATGCTCACCCCCGCTGCGGGCTTGCCTTCTTTTTTTTTTTTTTTTTTCCGGGCGGCCCCGGCGGCTGCGTACTGGCTGTGGGATGGGAAGTGAAGCCCCAGCGACCGGCAGCGGCGGGGCTGTGAGGAGCAGTCAGGGGGAGGCAGCGGCGGCAGCTAGTCGGTGAGCAGCTGGAAAGAGCGGAGCCGGGGAGGAGCACCTGCAGGCACGGGCGGTGGCTTCACCATGGCGATTCGCAAGAAAAGCACTAAGAGCCCCCCGGTCCTGAGCCACGAATTCATCCTGCAGAATCACGCGGACATCGTCTCCTGTGTGGCGATGGTCTTCCTGCTGGGGCTTATGTTCGAGGTGAGTCCGCCCCGCGCCCCAACCGCCCCGCCGCCCCTTCCTCGGGCTGCCAGCCTCGGCCCCTCGGCCCCGGACCGCGGGGGACCGGACCGGGGGCAGCTGCGGGTCCCCCGGACCCCTAGGTACAGGCCTGCCCTGCCCTGCCGTGCCCCACGCCGGCCTCGGGATGCCGAGCCCCGGCAGGCCTGGCCGCCGCCCGCAGGAGCGGGGGGCCGCCGCGTCGCTCCCTTAGCCGCCGCGCACACCCAGCCCCCGCCGCCTTCCCCGTCCCCGTCCCGTCCCCTCCCGTCGGCCGCGCCGCGCAGTTCCTGGTTGCCGCGAAGGGTTACGTGGCAGCCGGCGAGGGGCCGGCGGGCGGCGAGGGCGGCCCCTGCGCTGCCGAGCTGGCTCCGGGCAGGCGGCGGGTGGCCGGCCCTGGGCGCCGAGTGCGTCGGGCCGGCGAGGGCTGGAGATTAGTGGAGGCCAGGCCTCGGGGGGCCCTGTAGGACCGAGTTTGGGATGAACGCGAAACCGACGGAGCCGGGCGTCCGCTCCCTATTTGAAGGGCGGTGGCCGCGGGGCAGCGAGTGATCGCCACGAGTTCGGCACACTGAGGCACACCCGATTGTTTTCATTCTTCTCTCCCAAACTGGTATTATTGCCACTTCGCGAACTTTTTGCCGTGCTCTTGCTTTTCCCTTAAAGAAACAAGGTCTGATCCATAAATCTCGCTTCTGAACAGCAGTGCCAAGAAGCCGAGTGATTTTCTTTTTGTTTCGTGAAATATGAGAGGATGGAAATGTCAGGAGTGTGTAAATTCTCTTCCCACATATCTAGTATTTTGATGACTTATTTAACAGCTGTTGAATGTGGGTAATAAACTTTGCAAGGTGAACGTGTATATAACATCCTACGGTTTTCTTTCCCTCGCTCCTCAGTACACACGCCCATTCCTTAACTTCTTTTCCTTTTAAATTTTTCTGTATAGACGCTACGCCCCATCAAATACACTGATTATTTTACTTTTGTATTGTTTGTCTCTCTCCTCATGAAATATAACCTCAGAGAGGGCAGAAACTTAGAGGTTTTATTACTCTGCTTCCAGTGCCCAGAATAGCACCTGAGACGTAGTAGGTGCTTAAAAAATATTTGTTGGATGAATGACATTAAAAATTCTTGAGGAAAACTGGTAGAATGAGACTGCCAGTGACAGCCGAATACTTTTTTTATGAATAAGATGAATAAAATTTTTAGGTGGACTCCACGTGGGTTTTAAAATCTTATTAGGTAACTTAACATTTTGTCTACTTTTGCTTCTCTTCTCAAAGGCTTTTCTGGATCTAGACAGATGTTTTTATTCCTGACAGTGTCATTTATTCCACTTAGCCCACGGCTCAGGAGGTAGTAGGTATGGTGGAAGGGAAGGTAGAAGGAAACTAACATATGTCCCACGCTTTTAGGCTGGCCCTGTGCTACTTACCTATTTTGGGTGACCTAAGTCTAAGCCTCAGCTTTTCAGTGTAAGGAAATAACAGCACCTGTGGTATTCTCAGTCATTGTTAGGTTACAGGGATCAGATAATATGGTGTGACTGCATCTGATGGTTGTTTAAAGTACTATATGAGTGTATCATATTAAAAATGCAATTCTAAACATTTGTACTCTCTGAATTTTATATTTATACTTTCTGTTTTGATATTAGAAGTAATACTTTTGTATGTACAGTATATTCAATTTTGTAAAACTTTTCATAACCCATCTCCATATGGTAAGAATTCCTGACTTTAAAAATATGATCTAAGAATAAAATTACCTGCAGGGTATATTTGCAGTGCTTTGAGTAAAATGGAATATTAATCAGAAATCCCGACACTTAGAAATGGTATAACTTTGCTTTTATGTAAAAGTTTTCATAGTCTCTTACCGCGTTTCTGTGGAAGTTCACCACCTATACCTTGCCTCACGTAGCAGTGATTTCTTTTTTTTAAGTATTTATTTAAGTGGGGGCTGTTTAGGGGGGGGGGGGAGCAGAGGGAGGGGGACAAGCCGACTTCTGCTGAACATGGAGCCTACCACGAAGCTCAGTCTCACAACCCTGAGATCTTGACCTGAGCCAAAATTGAAAGACTCTAAACCACAGAGCCACCCAGGCACCCCATGTCAATGATTTTTTTAATAGTGAGTGGATTTTTGCTTCTATGTAAATCTGTAAAATTTATAAATCTAAGTAAACACAACAAAGATCTAAATAGAAGTTTTTAGTTCAAAAGAGAACATTAAAGTAATATACAGAAGAAGGAAGTTTGTGCAAGTTGTACCATGTTATCTACGTATCAGGGAAAAATTGACGAAATTAGTTTAGCTATTTGACTTTTAAAATAATTGCTGCTGAACCTCAAAATTAACATAACTATAGAATTACAGTATTTGCGTTAAAATAATAGAGAAGTTGATGTTTTTGCAGTAGAACCTGTTAAGCCCTTTGTGTGAATATATTGAGAAAATGTCAGAGGATTTACGAAGAAATTGACAAAGTGATAACAGCTACTGTATTACTAACCAAAATGAAAAATCAATATAAATATACTGTAGAAGTGTAGATGCTGTAGTAAAGGGGTCCATGTTCAAGTTAGGGCTCTGCAGCTTGCTCACAGGGTGACCTAGGGCAGATCATTTTAACTTCTCAGAACTTGTTTCCTTTCTGCAAAACAGGGCTCATTGGGTTACTTGGAGAATTAAATTAATGTGTATCATGGCTTTAGTTCAGTGCTTGGTTTACAGGAGCCATGCCATAAATAGTAGCTATTATTATTCATTAGATATTTATCAAAGTTGAAAATAGAAGACAGCGTTTTTAGGTGAGAGAAGGGTCCCATGGTTAGCATCTAAAGAGATTATATGTAAAAAGGTTAATTAAAAAAAAGTAGTCTGTTTTGGAGAAATCTAAGTTTAATTTCTGGGAAACTTCATGTTACCAAGAATTCCTTGTAAATTTTGAAATCATGGTTTTAATACAGTCAGTATCTGTCTACATAATGCAAATCATGATCTTTA
The DNA here is from genome assembly GCF_002201575.2 of Neomonachus schauinslandi. Taxonomy (NCBI): domain Eukaryota; kingdom Metazoa; phylum Chordata; class Mammalia; order Carnivora; family Phocidae; genus Neomonachus; species Neomonachus schauinslandi. The sequence goes on along the minus strand of NC_058406.1, from coordinate 126,785,796 downwards.
GTTAATGGCTTCCTATTTGAGTTGGGAAAATTTGAACAGTTGAAAAATAGAAGGGTGTTATGAATCCAAGTGAGGATAAAAGGAGTGAGGAGTTAGGGGTTTCCAAGAGGAATATTTTCTTCTGGAAGGGAGCTTCTTTGCAGGAGTCTAGGTGGTTTGTGCTGTGCAGATTTGGGGGAACATTTACAATTACAGCTATCTTGGAACTGTTTTGGAGGTTTATTGTATTTTTAAGGATGACATGCCTTAATGCTAACATTTTCTTTCCATCTCACTTATTTTTTTTTTTATTTTTTAAAGATGTTATTTATTTAATTGAGAGAGAGAATGAGAGACAGCACGAGAGGGAAGAGGGTCAGACGGAGAAGGAGAGCCCCAGCTGAGCAGGGAGCCCGATGCGGACTCGATCCCGGGACTCTAGGATTATGACCTGAGCCGAAGGCAGTCGCTTAACCAACTGAGCCACCCAGGCGCCCCTCCATCTCATTTATTAAGAACTTAATTTTATTTAAGCTTAAGGTGATGGGGAAGTGAAATGTGATATTCAGAAATTGTCTTTATCTTTCGGGCATATAGGCAATGTAGTAAATCACACCTTCCTCTGACAAGTACAGTATAATTTTAACAAGAAAAAAACATCAAGCCCAAACTGGTGACCTCTTGATTAAGGAAACATTAGGATATTCATGATACTACATACAACATAGAATTAGATAATGCCTTAGACTTTGTGGAACCTGTTCAAGATGTATCTGAGTAAGTTTCATTCTTGTAAATGGAAAGCAGTGTTATAAATGTCCAAAACTGTCATAAACTCAGTTATGTTTACTTTTGAGTACATTATATATTTCTGCAGCATATTTTATTCCAAATTAATTTGCCTTACTATTAATTGATTGTAATATTAGGTGAAAGCAATGCTTGCTGAGGTGTGAGGCTTAGGAGGCCTGGAAAAGCTAGTAGCATGATTTTTCTGTAAACTTTTTGAGGTGTGTAGTTTGTATTTTTCCTCTTGCTCTACTTTTAATGACACATGCTAAAGTAGCTGGAGGCCAGATTGTAATTTTATTTGGAAGCCTACCATAGAAAGATAATCTAATTTTTGTTGCTTTTGGTATTTGATATTAAATTTATCTGAAGAATTTTACTTGTCATTTGTAAAGGACTCTTGAGAAGTTTTCTTAGCTATGATAGTGGTGACGTCATATTCTAAACTAGAAACAGGTGTGTGGAGAACGTATGTATGTGTTAATATATGTGGAGTCTAAACAAAGATATCAAAAAATGAAATTTGATCATCAGTCAACTTTATTAAAAATGATCACATAAAAGCAGTATTGCCCTGGAAACCCATGCCATCATTCTGCTCTAGTGCATTCATGTGAATGACCCAAATGATAATACCAGAACCCTTGCTGGCCTTTTCTATTCAAGTGACCTTTCCATATCTACGACGGTTAAGCAACTCACTTTAGTGGCCATACCGTGGACTTTATCACGTAGGCCTGCCTTGTTTCCAGATTCTGAATTCCAATATAGCAAAGCTCAGCCACAACCTACATGTTTCACCTCCTTCATTCTACTGCTCGTGTGCCAACTCTCCACCTAGTATAAGCTTTTATGGTGCCTTGGCCCCCTCATTGCTTTGCTTTCTTCCTGAAGACTTTAACTGCTTGTCCACACTCACCCCAGGCCTCAGCTCCCTTCCCTCTTGGTCTTTTCTCCATATTAGCCCTGCAAATATCCAACCATCAATTCACTGCACCCTCTGCCTTTTCTGTGCTTTTCCATTCATGGATTGCTAAGGGTTGCCAGAGAAAGTCGTAACTTGTGCTGATAGATTATATTACAAATCAAAGGCTTCTAATCTCAGACATCAATAACACCCAGTGATCTTTTTTACTTTTCTCTGGCCAGCTCCTTTCCCTATAGGAATGATATAAATACTCATTCAAGTCCCTAATCATGCTGAACAGATCTCATTGCTTTTTTTTCCACCACAGGGAAAATAAGAGTTTACTAAATGTGTGTTTCTTCACTTTTCCTGCCTTTTGAACTTACCTGTCTCATCCATTGCTACCTTCTTTCCCATCTAAGAAGAAAACTTCAAGATTAACTTCTAGCTCTATCCTTACATTTCATTTCTTACCAGATCTTTCTATCCATTGTCTCCTTAAATGTTTAATTTCTTCCTTTTCCCTGGCACCTTCCTGATTGCCCCCACATAAGCTCAGTCTCTCTCATAAAAACAACATAAATCTTGACCTGGCATCTATCGCTGGATACCACTTTGTTTCTCCTGTGTTCTTCAGTCTATGGTATGGTTTTTGCTCTCACTGTTTCATTGGAATCACTCAAGCCATGACCCCTGATGGCTTCTTAAAATGTAGTTCATTGTACTCCTTTCCTGCCAAGTCTCTTTTGGAACTTTGACTTTATTAACCACGCCTTTTTGAAATGTTACCCCTTGGCCTTGGGGGCATCTATCTGTCTTCATTCTCTTCCTGCCTCTCTGATCATTTCTTCTTATTTTGCCACCAGCTTTTTCTCTGCCACCTTCATGGTTCTGTTGTCCTATTTCTCTGCAAACACTGTGCACTCTCCATAGATTATTTAAATACCCCCACAGCTTTAACTACCTACTCTAAGTAGAGACTCCCAAGTCTTTAAGCAAGGGTCTCCCTGCAGAGTTCAAGTCTTAGGCTTATCTGCCTATTGGTCTTTCCACCTGCATATCTCACAGAAATCAGTCTGTCTAAAACTCAGTTTTTTCTCTTTTCCCCAAAAGCTGCTGCCCCTCCTGTATTCCACATTTTATTAATAGTATTACTTTCACTTGTTCAAGCTGTAAGTATCCATACATAATCTTTGACTCTTCCCTCTCGCTCCCCACGCCTTATTCTGCCCCAAAAGTACTGTCTCTGTCCCACTACCACTGCCTTAGTTCAGGCCTTATTATCTTTCATGTGGTCTCTTGCAGAAGTCTTATATTTGACTTGTGTACCTACTCCAGTTTATTTTTTATTTAGTATTTAATCAACAGAGATGATCAGTCACCTAACATGGGTCAGGCCCCATGCTGGGCTCTAAACATACAGTGAAGAAACAGGCATGGTCCCAGATCTTATGGAGCTTACTTTCTAATGAGTGTGACAGAAATTAGTAATATTATCACACCAAGAGTATGTGTTTTGAAAGAAAGGAACACAATTCTCTGAGATAATCTAACAAAGGACGTTAGATCATCTCTGAGATAATCTAACAAAGGCTTCCTTGAAAAGGTGTGATTGAACTGAGATCTGAAGGGGGAAAGTTTTCAGTAGGGTTTCCGATAGCACTGCATGTGCACAGACCCTGTGATGGGAGGAATCCAGGAGGCAGTGGTCTGAGGTAAGGCTGGAGAGGCAGAGGGGAAGGATCATAGATTATTGTATGGGCCACATTAAAGATTTTGTTCTTCAGGCACCTGGGTGGCTCGGTCAGTTGAGCGTCCAACTCTTGATTTGGGCTCAGGTCATGATCTCAGGGTTGTGGGATCAAGCCCCGCATTGGGCTCTGTGCTCAGCAGGGAGTCTGCTTGGGATTCTCTCCCTCCCTGTGCTCCTCCCCACACACCCCTGCTCATGCTCTCTAAATAAGTGAATTAATAAATAGGTAAGTAAATAAATGAATAAATAAAATCTTTAAAAAAAGATTTTGTTCTTTATCCTAGAAAGAATGGGAATCCAGTGAAGAATTTTCAGGGTGGAGGTAGGGGATGGGTGGGCATGGGGAAAGGTGTTAACACGGTCAGAAGATGACTCTGGTTGCAGTGTGGAGAATGGATTTGAGGGGGCTTCAAAGACCACTTACTAGGTACATCCATGATCTTTCTAAAAAGCACAAATGAACTTCCCCCACTTCCTAATTCTCTAATTGTGCCAAAATAAAATCTAAACTATTTAGTCTAACAAACAAGGCCCTTTCTAGCACTTGAGAAGTTTTCTAGGCTTTTCTACCGCTTACTGATGTGTATCCGTGCCGGGCCTCATGTTCGCTATTTAACCTTTGTGCTTTCTGTTCTTCTACCTGTGCTGCCCTCTTCATCCCCCTTTATGAGCCTAGAGAACTTCCGTTTTCCAACAAGAGACAGTTCCACACCATATCCTCTGAGAAGCCTTTCCATAATATGCCTTATTCCCCACCCCAGGAAAAAAACAAAAACAAAAAAAATTCATTGTCTATCCTGAATACCTGTTGGCACTGATTCTATAATACTATAACAATTTGTTTACCCATCTTCCTGACCCAACTGAGCTACGAGTGGTCAGGGATTGTATCATTCATCTTGGTTATCCATTCTTGTCTAGCACATTACCTGGTGCCTATAAATACTGAGTAAGCATTCCATTTTTCTGTTCTGACCACTTCACTTTTACCAATAATCAGGTCAGTTAAATATTTATTGAGGACTTAACTATCCCAGGTGTGTGAGAGAGAAACACATACACATACCACAGACCCCAGCTTGATCAGTTTTTAGTGGTGGTAACTGTGCTTCCTTTCCTTTATTAATTTACATTTCAATTTTTTTTAATAGGAACTTTGTTCATTGTACAGGTCTAGAGTAGAGAATCACTGAAACTACAGAGTGTCTCTTTTGAAATCTTAAAGTTAGGACTAACAGAAACTCACAAACTCATCTAAACTGCAGCACTCCCAAGCTCAACCCCTGAATGATCAGGAATTCAGTTGTGCCTGTCACAGGGCCACAAGAACTAGGGTGCCCTTGGTTCTTAGATTTGGGGGCAGAACTTACAATGTTTTCTCCCTTGACCTATTTGGGAGAAGGTCACAAATTGACTTGATCTTTTTTTTTTCTTTTTTTCTAGATAACAGCAAAAGCTTCTATCATTTTTGTTACTCTTCAGTACAATGTTACCCTCCCTGCAACAGGTAGGTAGTTTTCTTTCAGAATTTTCTATTTAAGTAGAAGGTTTTACTTGAACAAACTTGGAAATTACCGTGAATACTAAATTCTTTAATTTTAATAGATTTCATTCATGATTAGACTGAATGTTATTTTGATAATTTTATAATGCAAGAAATGATGTATTTTGTTGACTTCACCCTATGAAAATCAGATTTTATGTGTTTAATGTTTATTGTGTATTTTGTAAATGGACTTGATTTTCCATGGGAGAACTTTTTTTTTTCCCTTCTATTCCCTCTGATCTTTTTCATAAGAAAATTCTAAGAATAGATATTGAATATTTGTTTAAAGTATTATTGTTCGGGCGCCTGGGTGGCTCAGTTGGTTAAGCGACTGCCTTCGGCTCAGGTCATGATCCTGGAGTCCCGGGATCGAGTCCCACGTCGGGCTCCCTGCTCAGCGGGGGGTCTGCTTCTCCCTCTGACCCTCTCCCCTCTCGTGCTCTCTGTCTCTCATTCTCTCTCTCAAATAAATAAATAAAAAATCTTTAAAAAAAAAAAAAATAAAGTATTATTGTTCAATCAAGGTTTCTAAAGGTACAATATTTAGGTTCAGTTTTTCTGACCTATGAATTATGCTTTAGACCTAAAGTAACAATCCTTATAAGCCTATTTTATTTTCATGTTTTTGTTGTGCTCTACCTCTAAATGTCCGTAAGCTCTAGGAGTTACAGTAGCATCCAAACTACACTTTCAGGCTTTATTTTTAAAAGTTTCATTTCTTTTTTTTTTTTTTTTTTTTTTATTTTTAAGTAGGCTTCACACCCAGTGTGGGGCTTGAACTCATGACCCTGAGATCAAGAGTCACATGCTCTGCCAAATGAGCCAGCCAGGCGCCCCTAAAAGTTTTATTTCTAAATTATGCAATGTGAAAGTCAAGCTGTTATTGGAAGTTGATTGTAGTTGAATACAGTGATACAATTAACCAGCATGGGTGAGGGTATTTGGTTAATAAAATATTAACATATTCAGACAAGTATTTGGCTCTGTATTTAGAATGTAGGATCAATTACATAACATTGAATTGGGTTTATTTTAGATATATAGTTGTATAAATGCAGTTGACCCTTAAATAATGCAGAGGTTAGGGGCATTGACCCCTGTGCAATCAAAAATCTATGTACAATTTTTTGAGTCCCCAAAACCTTAACTACTAATAGCCTACTGTTGACCAGAAGCCTCACCAATAATATAAACAGTTGATTAACACATATTTTATATATGTATGATAATAATAATAATAAACATAATAAACTAGAGAAAAGAAAATGTTATTTTAAAAAGGAAAATGTTATTGAAATCATAAGGACAAGAATGTACATTGGCAGTACTGTATTTCTTGAAAAAAATCTGCAGGTAAATGGACCCAGGCAGTTCAAACCTGTGTTGTTCAAGGGTCAACCATATTTGATTTAGTGACTTAGATATCAGATCACTCAAAATCAAAAAGTTATTTTGAAATTTGAATATGCCAGAGAACAATAGTGCTTTTTTCCCCCAAATAATTTCTATAAATATAAAGCTTGAGAACAATAATTTACAGCAACTCACAAGTATTTGATTAAGATTTGTTTTGAAAAATAGAACAATATCGAGGATTAAAAACAATTTTAAGTAGCAGTTGGCTCTATCTGTAGTGCTGATAGGTCAAAACTCATTCAAATAGGGGTTAAATCGGTTTTTCTATCAGAATCATAATGAAGTGTCTAGTTTGAAAAGAGGTAGAAAATTTAAGACAGACAGACAGGCTAAGTATAACTTTGATGTAACCTAATCTCTACCTGGGATAATATCAATTTTACAGTCTTCCCAAGGATCTGAGTATGGCCTCCCCTTCCCTGTTTTTTGGTCTTTGATGGCGGTAACTAACATGTGTCAAGTCTTTTGTAAGTAATTTCTGAGGCCTTGGATTTCTGGGTAGTTTTCAATTTTCATTGCTCCTAAGACTCAAGATGTCCAAAAGCAAATCACCTATAATGTTTCTATAGAACTTATTTATTAGGTTAGTCTTCTTTTGTTTGTTTCCATAACTATGTTGTGCTTAGTGCTGTTTTTATAATCTTATGTATATTTTTGTGTATGTGTGTTCTTCCTTTTTGGCCTTCAGAAGAACAAGCTACTGAATCAGCATCCCTTTATTACTATGGTATCAAAGATTTGGCTACAGTTTTCTTCTACATGCTAGTGGCGATAATTATTCATGCCATAATTCAAGAGTATGTGTTGGATGTAAGTATACAATCTTAGAAATCTATACTTTATAAAATACTAGTGCTCCATACTTAATAGTAGTCACATATTAAATATGCTTTATAATATCTTTTTAATTATTAATGGTTGTTTTTATTTTTAGAAAATTAACAGGCGAATGCACTTCTCCAAAACGAAACATAGCAAGTTTAATGAATCTGGTCAGCTTAGTGCATTCTACCTTTTTTCTTGTATTTGGGGCACATTCATTCTAATATCTGTAAGTATATACTATGCTTAAATTTTCATTTCTCAAAGTATTTATGTTATATAGCCAGAACAGAAAATGATGTCCTATTTTTAATGCTCATAAGCAAAGCCTAAACCTTAGAAAATCCCTTCTCTATTCTTGTTATCTAAGATTAGGAATTCTTCTGTTGAACTAGTATAAATCAAGTTTCAGTGATAAGCCTCCTTTTTCATTAGTTTTCATACAGCAGAAATTCTAAACCGTGTTTAATGTTTCAGAAAGTGTTACTCATTTTTAGTCAGTCTGAATATTTTTATATCCTGTAGTCATTTGCAGATATCTCTATATTAGCAAAAAGGGAAAAAAGTCAGTGATAACTTTTACTGGGTTATATGAGTTGTAATGTTTCTAGTCATTTCCTCTTTTAAAAACAGTCTGGGTAGTGTCCAAGCAACTTAAAATATTGTGTAACTTTACAGTTAAAGCTATCAAAACCTTTAACTGTATCATTCTAACTAGTGAGGGGGCAGGTAGTATTTACATTAGTATTAGTATTAATAATCTCCGAATTTATAGCACTCTAGAGTTTACATATTTTTTAGTTTGTTAGGACACAATTTTTTTTTTAATTGCCATGTTAGAGATAAATAAACAGGCAAAGTGTACGATAGTTAGTTTTGGAAATAGATTAAAACTCAGTCTTTCCAGGGCTCATGCCCTTTTATGCTGCTGCTTTAATGATACTTTATAAATATATGTAATTTCTGCTTAAAATCTATTGAATAATTTTTTTAAACATAATCGTGTTACATTTCAGTAGGAAAATACTCTTACTAAAGATAAGTCACATGAGAGGTTTTTTGTTTTTGTTTTTTACACATGTGCAGTAATTCTCACTGAATAGATCTGGTTATCCAAGAAAAAGATTTGGGTTAGTGTGTGGACATCATCCTATAAAACTTGGCAGCACCTTAATCCTCCATCTCCTGTCAGGTGCTCCGTCTTTCCCGAAATCCTTCTCTGATCACCCAAGACAAAATTCATCTCTCCCATAGCTGTTGTTGCCTCTGTTATGTACCATTACTGTTTTTTGATTGTTTTATGTTTGTTCACATACATGTATTTTTTACTCTATTGGATTATTGAATTTTGAAGACCAGGAATTATGCTTATTTGACTTCATATCTTTCATAGTGATTTTCAATTTGCTAAAATAAGCAATTCAACTGAATCAAAAATAACTAAAACAACTAAAAAGTTTAACTTCAGTGGGCTCTTTGGAGTGCCTGATCTGGGAAATTATAAATGTGTAAGAAATGAAAATACTGTCTTATTTTCCAAGAAGTTTGCATTATACTCAATAGGCTAATTTTTATATCTTCTTCCTTAGGAAAACTACATCTCAGACCCAACTATCTTGTGGAGGGCTTATCCCCATAACCTGATGACGTAAGTCATTTTAGCAGGCTTTTCTTAGTTAAGGACCATGGTTGTGTCACTTTTAAGCAGAACCCATTCTTGTCATTCTCTTTAGGACTTTGGCAAATTCATACAATAGGTATGTCATTGGCAGTCCCTCTGCCATAAGAAAAAAATTCTCATGATCTTTTTTCATGTATAATTAATATTTCCAACATGTTCATTAGCTTGAGAAAACTGATTTTAACAATCTTAATTTAGTTCTGGTTTCCCTTCTCCCTCATCCTTTCTCCTCATCAGTTCTCCATCTTCGCTGTACTTTTTGCTCCTTTTCTGTGCCCCAGTCTTTTTTTACTCTCTTACACTGTAAACTTCAGGGTAGCGATTGTCTCTTTTTTATCTTTCTAGCCCCCAAGGTTTCTATACAGTCCTATAAAAAAGCTCAGTGTTGCAAAGACATTCAGTTAAATTACTCATTCTTCAAGCCCAGCTCTAGCACGACTATTCCATATTATTTTTCCTTGCTACGTTAGCCTATATTGTCTTTTGCTTTCCTGAATGTGTCATTTTGGTATATAATATTTTAGGTAATATCTCTACATTGTCATGAATGTTCTATAATTGTTCCATCTATGTAAGTCTTGTATTGTGCCCATACCCACCAAGACTCTGTGTACCTTGACAGCAAGTAGGAACTGTCTCTTTATATTATATATCCTTCGGTGTGCCAGGCCATATGTAGGTGTTTGTCGCCTAGACAGCATTCAGTAAATGCATTGTGATTTGAGAATTGGAGAAAAAGATACAAAGGAAATAACATGACCATGCATACCTTTGTTTTAAGTCCAGCAATAATACCCACGCTGCTGAGTCATTCTGACTTTTAAAAATGATATTAATTCAGTGAGCTTTTATGCAGTAGGGTTATAAACATCATATTTATATGGGACTATCTCCCCTCTCCCCCCAAAAATTTATTTCCAATTGGTTTTGTGTTTTCAATTTTAGAAGTCTGGAGGAAAAGGGGAAGGGAGAACAAAGAGAAAGCAGGAAGACTGGAGGGGTATAATATCAAGAGACTAGTGATTCTAGGCTGATGAGCTCTATCTCCTGGGGAACACTTCCATGCCGTATTCCTCTTTCTAATCCTGGTTTGCCTCCATTTATTTGGGGGCTCTCTCAGTATTCCAACCAGGTAGAGTTACCATATTGCCCTAAGAAAAAAGCCAGGGGATATTTTCAGTTGGGATTATACCAATTTCAGGTGATCGTTTATCTAGGCACTTTCGGTTTTGTGTCCATCTTTTTGCCCTTCCTGCTTTCCTTTTGATGAAACCTTAAAGGTCTGTAAGGTGATTCCCTCAAAGTCATGTTCCTTATGTTTTCAGTAGCTAGCATGACATACTAATCAGTATTAATGTACTAATAGACAAGGGGGTCTGGTTCCTCCCAGCGAGCGTGCAGGTTGTCAGGGTTCTGCAGATAATGTCTTTGCATCTGTTGTTTAATCCAGAGGAATCAACTGGTGGTGAGAATATTCTAGAGAGACAGGGAAGTGGCTGCTGGGGAGTTGTTAAAGGTGCACAGAGAACTGCAGGGAGACCTGAAATGATAACACGAAGGTGGCTACTTAGTACATCCTGATTTGCAGCGTTGGTTTTTACTTTATTCTTTAAAAATATCATGCTTTAAAAGGTATTTTTTTTCCTTTCTTGTGCAGATTTCAAATGAAGTTTTTCTACATAGCCCAGTTGGCTTACTGGTTTCATGCTTTTCCTGAACTCTACTTCCAGAAAACCAAAAAAGTAAGCTGGGATTTTGTAATTTTAAAAGTTGTCATTTTTTTCCCTTTTTTTTTGAAAAGTCACTCTAAAATTAAACATTTCCTCACATCTCTAACCTCCCTTTTTCTTTCCCACCTCAACTCTTCCCCCATTATTCTTCTACCTCCCCTCTTTCCACAAAGACTAAATATCCTCACATATTTCTTGAAAAAAACTTTTGTCATATTTTAACTGAGAGTGGACTCTTTTACATTTGACATGTTAATCTCCTGTCTTAAAACTGTATCAGTGGTAATTTTAAATAAAATTTAAACAAATTTTGAAATGTAATATTAGTTTTATATTATTGATATTCTTAGGAGTTTCACAAATGAGACAAAAGGATTAATCAGATTATTCTGCAACTAATAGTTCTGTGTGTTAAGGCCCAGGGAAAAAAAATTCAGTATTAAATAAAGTAAGCCATAGTTAAATACTCAGCAGTGAAGCTTTTCCCAAAATGGGAGGAGCATTCTTCTTAGCATCTGAGAAAGATGTTTGTTTTATTTGAACAAATAACACCTGGAGGAGTACAGTATCCTTCTTTCTATTTTACCCTCAGTACTTCTAAAGTCAGACTTTGTGAAATCTCAGAGTACACTTTAGTGCCTTTCTTTAACTCCTCTCTCAAACCATACCACCTCCCTGTTGCTTGAAACTAAATACAGCAGCTCACCTGTGCTCCACAGGGGTTTTGCTGGTTTGCTCCCTTTTCCTCTGTGCTCTCCTTGGGCTTCATTCACACTGATATGCTCTAATTTTATGATCCCAGCACATCAGTTCTTTTTCTGGGAATACCGTTAAATTAATCAAACACTCGTATTCCCTTTTTCAGGAAGAGATTATTTTTAAAATCCTTATACAGGAATACAGACAAAACAAGTCTAGTCCTGAGTTAATAACTATTAAAGCTGGGTAGGGCTACATGGGGATTCTTTATACTCTCTGTTGGTTGAATATATATTTACATTTGTCCACATTTAAAGCTCCCTTACTTTGAGACGCTTTTCAGGATAGAAGTGTAAAATGACCAGTTCATCTCTGCCTTCTCCAAAGCCACACCATTTCTATATGTACTGCAAGTAGCTAATCCAGGGTATAGCTGCCTGACTTACTACTGCTTTGTGTCTGTGGTTTTTGTGTCCTCTGTGTCTGTCATCATTGATGTTGTCTGCTATGATCAGAAAACTGCACCAAATAGAGTTCATATACTGTGGCTTGAAAGTTCTTTTTATGTTGATTTCTTTTTCAAGTGGAGTGTTTTTCTAGTTAAACTGATTATAAGGATTAGGATGAAGATCCATAAAACCTTTGGCTTAGAACTGTGTTAAGATCCTTAGGCTCACAATTTCCAGAAGCCCTTCCATATGCAGTAAGCACCTGGTGCGAACCACAGATGTCCTAGAGCTGCACTGCCCAAAACAGAAGCCACTAGCCACATTTAAAGTAATTACAGTTAAAAACAAAATGTACTTTCTTAGTCACACTTAGCCCTATTGCAGGTACTCATTTAGCCACATGTGGCCATACTGTCTGCCATTTTGGATAGCAGAGATAGAGAGCATTTCCATCATTGTAGAAAGTTCTGTTGGGCAGTGTTGCTGAGAACACCATAGTTTCTTAATGTCTTAGTACCGTGGCTCAAATATTTAAAGCTTTCTTCATGCACATATTTGTATACCCATAGACATAATACCTCTGGGCTTCATTATTAATCTGTCTTAGTCATTGACCATGTAAATAAAGAAGGACATTTCAAAGTAATTGTTCATTTTAGTTTTCAAAGTTCTTTCCTTATCAATTCCTGCCAGATGGCATTTCTCCAGAAATGCAATCTAATTTTTATGGAATAATTTGCATAACTTAGAACTTAACTGAAACTATTTTTAACACCTACATATGACAGTCAAAAGTAACTGTTTCAAGTAATTAACATAATTTGAAAGTAACAGCTGCATATGTGTTAAACAGTTTCTTAAAATTTACTCTATGAAAATTATTTTTGGAAGAACTCTTTACTGGAAGAAACTAGTACAGTGATTGTTTTGAACTGATCCTACAGAGAAATGAAGAAAGAAAGGAACACTACTACTGTTAGTAGCAGTTCAAGAGGTGTGTTAGTCACAAATAACTGTCTCTTTTAAGGAGAATATTTTAAACACATACAATATGTATGCCTCAATATAAACATTATTCCATTTTGCCCATAAGAACATTCACATGTAATTTCTTAGCCAACTTGAATATGTGGGCTTTCGGAGAAGTCTCAATGAAATATTTAGCCAAATATTTTATTTCTCATATTCAGTTTATTTAGTTTATTTATACATGCATATGATTGTATATCCTGTGAAGTATTTTAAATTGGAAATAATGCGTTTTCCCCTTCCCCCTTCATGGAAGTTATATTCACACTTTCCATATGCAATTTTGTTGTTCATATCTATCATTCATCACTAGAGCCACTTTTTGAATCCTCTCAGTTTTTCCAGAGTACATCATCTTCCACTAATTCCTCTGCTAGGCCCCCTATAAGCACTTAGAAATCACACTGATTAAGGTTTTTAAGGCTGTGTATCTTACCCAAACATGTATTTCTTATTCAAAATAATCGATATTGATCCCTATTACATAAGAGTTTTGAAAAGATTTAAATATGAGATGGCTCCATCTGTGGTTTAGGGGAAAATCTTTGCCTTATATTTGGGCATATTTATGATATTAAGTTTGAAATCAATTTTTTTTACAAGTACAGTGTAGTTAAGAAAAGCATTTTCTTTTTTTTTTTTTTCTTTTTTAAAGATTTTATTTATTTATTTGAGAGAGAATGAGAGAGAGCACATGAGAGGGGGGAGGGTCAGAGGGAGAAGCAGACTCCCTGCCGAGCAGGGAGCCCGATGCGGGACTCGATCCCGGGACTCCAGGATCATGACCTGAGCCGAAGGCAGTCGCTTAACCAACTGAGCCACCCAGGCGCCCAAGAAAAGCATTTTCTTATAAGAACAGAAATTTATTAAAGTATATGGCTGATCTTTTTAATAAAAAGATGTTGGAATAACAACTGAAAATGTCACTTGAAGTTATTTATAATCTTAGAACTTATTTTGATTTAATGTACCATATTTACTAGCTTTTCCATGAAAAAGGAGACAATTAGAATTTTAAGTCATCATGCCATGATTTCATTCTTATATTAATTATTTAAACATTAGCATTAAGAATAAGAGACTTTGATAAAGTTATTTTTTTTTTAAGATTTTCTTTATCTGAGAAAGAGTGCACAAGCAGGGGGAGGGAGAGGGACAAGCAGACTCTGCACTAAGCATGGAGCCTGATGCGGGGCTTGATCTCACAAACCTGAGGTCATGACCTGAGCTGAAACCAAGAGCCTGACGCATAACTAACTCAGCCACCGAGGCGCGCCTAGAACTTTGATAAAGCTTTTCTAATAACTCATTTTCATTATGTCTTTTTTCCATTCAAGTATAAAAGAATTTTTTTAGTCTTTATTTTTTATTTATTTATTTTTGAGAGAGCGCGTGGTGGGGAGGGACAGAAGGGGAGGGAGAGGGACAAGCAGAATGCAGAGCCCTATGTGGGGTCAATCTCCTGATGCTGAGATTATGCCTGAGCCAAAACCAAGAGTCAGACGCTTAACTGACTCAACCACCCAGATGCCCTAAGCAAGAGCTTTTAAAATAGTTCCTACAGCTTTCCAAAGGACAGAGCATCAATCTTTTTCTAAATAACATTCCCTTCAGCTATATACAAATTGACCAGTGTCTCTAAAGCAATGTTTGTACACTCAAAGCCTAACCAGAGAAAAAGTGAAAATAAATGAGTGACAGACAGGAGTATAATATAATACTTCAGGGAGTGATGGAGCTTGTTGTGAACTGGAAAACACATGCTCTATATTAAAGGCATTCCCAAATCCTTTTAAGATTACAAAAGTAATGGGGATGATATAGCATGATTTTTAAAATGAGAAATTTATCTAGATTTCATTTAGAAAATGGCTGTAATGGCACCCCTGTTCTAAGCCAGACTCCTGACATTCTCCAGTCCTCGTGGGGTGAGAGCCCCACAGGCAGGATGCTTATATGTCTGAGGCCAACGACAGCCTTGTCCAGCACCATGGTCTCTGGGGTTACACATTTCCGGGGGGTGTGGGGAATGAGGACCGGAGGCGGCTAGGTGAAACTTGGCCATCTGAGCTCACATCTGGCCACATCATAGATCCCAGTTAGGGAGTCAGCATGCCATCCAAGAGCAATGATCACTCTTCTCAAATCTAGTGTCTAGATGAATAAAAAAGTGGCTGAGAGAAAGCTCTTCTGGCTTCTCAAGACATTTTCACACATCATCCTACAATTTTATTATGTAAATAAATGTTTTCTAACAGGAGCCAGAAATGAGGTTTTGCTTATTTGTTTGTTTAAAGATTAACAAACTTTGGGTCACCTAGGGGGCTCAGTGGGTTAAGCGTCCAACTCTTGGTTTCAGATCAGGTCATGATCTAAGGGTCCTGGGATCAAGCCCCATGTCAGGCTCCTTGCTCAGTGTAGAGTCTGCTTGAGATTCTCTCCTTCTCCCTCTTTCCCCTCCCCCGACTTGAGTGCTCTCTCTCTTTCTCTCTCTCTCTCTCTCTCTCTCGCGCGCGCTCTCAAATAAATAAAATCTTTTAAAAAGCTATTGCTAGGCATTTGATGGTTATGAAGATGGAAGCCCATGATAGATGGTATTTTATTCTTCATTATTGGCTCAGTTGGTTGACTACCAAAAAAGGGCAAGGCTAAAATGCAAAGTTGAACCTGAATTTAAGAAAGAAGCTTCAGGGGCACCTGGGTGGCTCAGTTGGTTAACCAGCTGCCTTTGGCTCAGGTCGTGATCCCAGCCCCACATCAGGCTCCTTGCTCAGCCTGCTCCCCCTGCTTGTGCGCTCTCTCTCTCTCTCTGTATCAAATAAATAAAATCTTAAAAAAGAAAGAAAAAAGCTTCAACCTCACCTTACCTAATTAGGTTGAGATTTAAGGACAAAAGATAAGAGAAATAGAATGGCTTTCGGAAAAGTAGTTTGTAATTTATAAGTGTTTTTAGATTTGTCAGAAAGGAAAAAAATAGGCAGCTTAGGTTCTCTGTTAAATGATGTATTTTTAAAATTTGTGTGTCTTCTTTAAAATTAAATCTTTTTTTTTTAAGATTTATTTATTTATTTATTTGAGAGAGAGAATGAGATAGAGAGCATGAGACGGGGGAGGGTCAGAGGGAGAAGCAGACTCCCTGCTGAGCAGGGAGCCTGATGTGGGACTCCATCCTGGGACTCCAGGATCATGACCTGAGCCGAAGGTAGTCACTTAACCAACTGAGCCACCCAGGCACCCCAAATTAAATCTTTTTTAACCCCCCCCAAAAATAGTTTTTTTAAATAGTTTTTCCAGCAGTTATTCCAGCAATTAGTTACATTGACTTACACAGTTTTAATAAAGAGTTTAGTGTTCAATCAGCAATTAAAAAACCACAAAGCTTTTGTTGTAAGTATCAAGAGTCCCCCTGCTCTCTTTTCTCCTCAGAAATTTGGAGCATAGATTAACATATCTGAAGAATATGGTACTATTTCCCATACCAAGTCACATGCCACTTGCTTTAATTTAAAATATTTTATTTAAAATTGTAGTTAAGTGTTTTGTTGTGTACTATCCACAATCATGTTGTGTGGTGCCAATAATATAAAACCACACTTTGGGAAACATTTATATCATGTATATACAGTGACACCTCTATTCATAGAATGTGAAATTGCATTTATAACACTGCAGGTGAGCTGTTTTAAAATGATTGTAAGACCAGAAAAAGGTTCCCTTGTGGTTGAACTTCAGCATATTAGTCTTGATACTGTTCTCCCTCTTTTTTTTTAAAGATTTTTATTTGAGGGAGGGAGAGAACATGAGGTAGGAGAGGGGGAGGGGCAAAGGGAGAGGGAGAAACAGACTCCCCACCGAGCAGGGAGCCCAACACGGGACTCGATCCCAGGACCACGAGATCATGACCTGAGCCGAAGGCAGACGCTTAACCGACTGAGCCACCCGGGGCGCCCCTCCCTCTCTCCTTTTGTAAGAAATATTTCATTGGAAGTTTAAAAATTAAGACAGCTTATTTTCAGAGATCCTTCTCTCTCCAATTGGAAGAACCACTGTCAACTTGGTATCATGTCTTGGGTTTTTTCCCTGAGAATCCCAAAACATAGTAGCATATATAGTACTATTCGACTGTCTTATGTTCTGCCTTTCTAACACTTGATTTTTGTACCATTCTTACTAGAGAAGAGTTTTCAGTTTCAAAACTACAAGTGTAAATTCTCTACTCTTTCTCCAAAGATTTGGAAAAGTAACTACTGAAATGTAGAAAGAGACGTAGAGGGCCAATAGAGACCTGAACTCAACTGTACTAGATGCCAGAGATGAGTTTAGTGAGCTTCCAGGGGAATACAGTTCAGTCCACTTAATATCAACCCTCCATTTAAAAAATTGCAATTAGCAGCTGTCGTACATGAATAGTACTAACCAGGTTTACTATAGCCTGATACTATATATATATATCAGGCTACTATAACTATGTTCCATATATACATGGAACACAGCAAAAACCAGAGTAGAAATGAGATGTATATGCATTTCATAAATTAACAAGTGTTTATTGAGTTTAACACAGTCAGTTTTTGTGGGTTTTTTTTTTTTTAAGATTTTATTTATTTATTTGACAGAGAGAGACACAGCGAGAGAGGGAACACAAGCAGGGGGAGTGGGAGAGGGAGAAGCAGGCTTCCCACGGAGCAGGGAGCCTGATGGGGGGCTCGATCCCAGGACCCTGGGATCGTGACCTGAGCCGAAGGCAGACGCTTAATGACTGAGCCACCCAGGCACCCCTAACACTGTCAGTTTTTACAAACATCTGTGACTGCAACTCAAGATGAAAAGCTAGATTTTACATCATAATTTAGTGGGTATGTGTGTGTGAAATCTGTAATAAAATTTTCATGAAACACTACAATATGCTGTACACAGAAATGTTTCGGCGTGTTTTAATCTATAATGCATCTCTCTATTTACAGGAAGATATTCCTCGTCAGCTTGTCTACATTGGTCTTTACCTCTTTCACATTGCTGGAGCTTATCTTTTAAAGTAAGTTGGGGTTTTGCTTGGATGTGTAAATGGGACTGGGTAGATAGTGGGTCAGTCTGTCTTAATTGATAATTAATCTTTACATTTTAAATTTGTCTTTTTAACAGCTTGAATCATCTAGGACTTGTTCTTCTGGTGCTACATTATTTTGTTGAATTTCTTTTCCACATTTCCCGCCTGTTTTATTTTAGTGACGAAAAGTATCAGAAAGGGTAAGTTGTTTAGCCCTTCTCTTTCTTGTGTAATTGAAGTCAACCTCTGTGTTGCCAAGGACTGTGCTATTGCCAAGGTCCATGCTGGGGGCAATTATATCACTCTGTCAGCTGTTAGTAGTAGCTTTAAATAAAATGAAACATTTTTACAATTCAGGTTGATATTTTATTCTCTAAAATGGAGTCTCCTCTTTGTCCTCGCTAGAGAGATGTTACATTGGAACTTGTAATTTTGAAGGTTTTGGGGGTTTATTTTTCTGTTACAATTGCCCTTTTGTTTAATGCATGTTTTTCTTTTGGAGGAAGAGTAATAGGTAGTGATAATAAGAATAGGAAAGAAGAAAACGAAATAATAGATTATATAGCCTAAAAGATATTAAAATATTTCGATGGGAAAATGGGACTGAAAACAGAATTGGAGCAGTATGACTTGTTACAAAAAAAGAAAGTAAAACTAGGCCTATTAAGTGGGAATTGGGTGTCCTGTTAACAGGACAGCTTTTGTTTTGTCCAGCATTTTTTAAAATTATTCTGTGTACCAGTAGTTTTGAGGATCATTAATTATAGTTATATTAAAAAAAAGATAAGCTAAACAAAAAGTCAATTATTTCTTTACTGGACTTCCTAGAATCTTAAATCTGCTATGTTATATATTTCGAAGAGTGTGATATATAGCATATCCCAAACCTTTTACTTCAAAATCTTTTTTTTGCAGAACAAAAAGAAATGTTGTTTTAATATGCATTTACTTAGTAGGAATCTGATGCCTATTAGAATCTATTCATATCTTTGTAATTTTATGAATTTGACTTAAGACATTTTTCTTACAGGTTTTCTCTGTGGGCAGTTCTATTTGTTTTGGGAAGACTTCTGACTTTAATTCTTTCAGTACTCACTGTTGGCTTTGGCCTTGCAAGAGCAGAGAATCAGAAACTGGATTTCAGTGCTGGGAACTTCAACGTGTTAGCTGTAAGGTACAGCCAATTTAACATTTTTCTCACTTTGTACTGCTATATAGTATGTATTATCTGTTTATGATGTAGATCATCTTAAAAAAATAAAGAGACAAATACAGGGGGGAACACATTCATTTGATTTCAAACCTGCTGCAGTTGCGTATGTCTGAATTGAAATTCTAAGGGTTTTCTTTGAATTTAGAGATTAACTATTAATGGGATAATTGTTTATTAACATCATCTTGTCACCAGTGGGAATTCAGCACCAAGATTATAATCCTGTCAGTGCAAGATAGAACACTGCATTCAATGGCATTGCTTTGATATACTCTGATTTTTGTTTATTAACCTTAATATCCTCAGAATTGCTGTCCTGGCATCCATTTGCATTACCCAAGCATTCATGATGTGGAAGTTCATTAATTTTCAGCTTCGGAGGTGGAGGGAACATTCAACTTTTCAGGCACCTGCTGTGAAGAAGAAACCAACAGTGACTAAAGGCAGGTCTTCTAGAAAAGGAACAGGTTTGTATTCAGTAAGCAGTGGAAAAGCTGAAGCAGAAAACATTGAAAAAAAAAAATGTTGTGGGGTCTTATTCCAAACTTAATTAAAATTTAAAAAATATTTTTTTTTTATTTGAGAGAGAACGAAAGAGCACTGTGCACATGAGCAGGGGAAGGAGCAGAGGGGGAGGGAGAGGGACAAGCAGACTCTGGGCTGAGCACAGAGCCCAACATGGGGTTCGATCTCACAACCCTGAGATCATGACCCGAGCCAAAACCAAGAGTCAACTGACTGAGCCACCCAGGTGCCCCTAAAATTCTATAAGGAAAATTTTAATTCTGTTTTTAGCAAAATCAGAGGCAAAGTAAAACTTAACCCATTCAACAGTTTGTTGATTCCCTGGGTCAGTTATTCCCCAAAAGCTGTCCACTAAATTTCTCTCTCCCAAGTTTTCCCCTAGACCAGTGTATATGGGCCGTTTTAGTCGTGAATAATTAACCCAGCAAGCGGTAGTTTGTGCTTTCAAGCATCTTACTCATATTTAAAAAACAAAACCTCTTGGGGCGCCTGGGTGGCTCAGATGGTTGAGCGTCTGCCTTCGGCTCAGGTCATGATCCCAGGGTTCTGGGATCGAGTCCCGCATCGGGCTCCCTGCTAGGCGGGGAGCCTGCTTCTCCCTCTGCCTCTGCCTCTCTCTCTCTCTCTCTGACTTTCATGAATAAATAAATAAAACATTTAAAAAAAAAATAAATAAATAAAAAATAAAAAACAAAACCTCTTTACAGCCCCTCCCCATCTTAGTTCCAAGTAGAACAGCATTTTCTATAACTATTGATTGCTTGATCCTTCATCTTTGAGCCTGCATCTACCCTCTTTTCTTCTTCCGGCTTTTGACTGAAAATGCATTGACATTGCAGTACTTTTTTCAACTAGTATTTGGTGTTGTAACAGGAATTGTAACATAGGAGTTCATTTTTAAAAATATATCAACTCTGGTTTGCTCCTTAAAAGTCTTCATATTTGATAGTTTATGTCCTCCAGCCCTGTCCTATTCAAGCTTATCTCAGCAACTCTTGGGCCTTTGCATTTCATATAAGTTTTAGTACATCTTGGTCAATTTCCACCCCCCCCCCCAAAAAAAAAACTCTTGCTGGGATATTAGATTGGAATTATATTGAATCTATAGATCATTTTAGGGAGGAATGAGCATTTCAGCCCATGAATATGGTATATACTTCCATTTACCTAGATTATCTTTAACTTCTTTCAATGATATTTATTTAATAACCATTTTGTTGGGATCTAAATCACATACCATAAGGTTCACCCTTTAAAGTATATGGCTCAGGGGTGCCTGGGTGGCTCAGTCGTTGGGTGTCTGCCTTCGGCTCGGGTCGTGATCCCAGAGTCCTGGGATCGAATCCCCACATCGGGCTCCCTGCTTGGCAGGAAGCCTGCTTCTCCCTCTCCCACTCCCCCTGCTTGTGTTCCTCCTCTCTCTGTCTCTCTCTGTCAAATGAATAAATAAAATCTTAAAAAAATAAAGTATATGGCTCAGTGGTTTTTAAGTATATTCACAAAGTGTGTAAGCCACTAATTCGAGAACATTTTTATCTCCCCAAAAAGAAACCCAATGCCCACTAGCAGTCATTTCCTATCCTTTCCTTCCCCCTGCCTCTGGCAGCCACTTACCTATTTTCTGTCTCTGTGGATTGGCCTTTTCTGGACATTTCATATAAATGGAATCATATAAATTGTGATCTTTTGCAACTGGTTTCTTTCACTTAGCTTATACTTAAGGTTCATACATGTTGTAGCAAATACCAATACTTGATTCCTTTTTATGGCCAAGTACTATTCCATTGTGTGGATATACCAGATTATGTGTATCCACTTACTAATTGCATTTGGGTTGTTTCCACTCTTTTGCTGCTATAAACATTTATGTACAAGTTTTTTTTTGAACACCTGTTTTTGCTCTCTTGGGTATATACCTAGGAATGGAATGGCTAGGTCAAACAGTGATTGTATATTTAACATTTGCGGGAGGAACCGCTAAAAGTGGCTGCACCATTTTACATTCATTGTTTTTACATATGATATCCAGTTGTCCCCTGCAGCATTTGTTGAAAAGACTAACCTTTCTCTATTGTGTTGTCCTGATACCCTTGTTGAAAATCAGTTGATCAAGTGTTCCAGGGCAGAATAAGTAACTTGTTTTCGGTGGGGAGAGGAAATCAGTTGATCAAAAAGTAGGAATTTATTTTTGGGCTCTCAATTCTGTTTTTGCCTATTCTTTTTTTTTTTTTTTTTTATTTTATTTTATTGTTATGTTAGTCACCATACATTACATCATTAGTTTTTGATGTAGTGTTCCATGATTCATTGTTTGCGTATAACACCCAGTGCTCCATGCAGAACGTGCCCTCTTTAATACCCATCACCAGGCTAACCCATCCCCCCTTCCCCTCTAGAACCCTCAGTTTGTTTCTCAGAGTCCAGTCTCTCATGGTTCATTATGCCTGTTCTTATGCCAGTACCACACTATCTTGATTACTGTTGCTTTCTAGTTTGTTTTGAAATCAGGAAATGTGAGTCCTCCATTTTGTTCTTTTTCATTCTTTGGTTATTCTGGGTCCTTTGAACTTCCATATGAATTTTAGGATCAGCTTGTCAGTTTCTGCAAAAGCCAGCTGGGCTTTTGATGTGGATTATTTTGAATCTGTCGATTCCGTTGAAAAATAGGAACATGGATGTCCTTCCATTTATTTGGGTCTTCTTTCATATCTTTTAGTTAAATTTTGTAGTTATCCGTGTATAAGTCTTGCACTTCTTTTTATTCCTAAGTATTTTATTCTTTTTGATGATATTGTAAATAGAATTGTCTTCTTAATTTCTTTTTTGGATTGTTTATTGCCAGTATATAGAAATATAATTGATTTTTCCATATTGATCTTTTATCCTGCAACATCGCTGAACTTTTTAGGGTTATTATTTAGTAGTGAGGTTTTTGTGTGAATTCCTTTGCATTTTCAGTATGCAGGACCATGTCATCTGCAGATGGAAATAGTTTTACTTCTTCCTGTCTAATCTGGATGATTTTTATTTCATTTTCTTGCCAAATTGCCCTGCCTAGAACCTCCAAAACAATGTTGAGCGGAAGTGGTGGGAGCAGACATCCTCATCTTGTTCCTGATATTATGAGGAAAGCATCTAGTCCTTTACCATTAAGTATGATGTTACCTGTGGGTTTTTCTAAATGCCTTTATCAGCTTAAGGAAGTTCCCTTCTATTTCTGGTTTATTAGTATCTTTATCATGAAAGGATGTTAGATTTTGTCACTTGCTTTTTCAGTATCTGCTGAAATCATCAAATGGTTTCTGCCCTTCATTTTATTGATATCATGTATTACTATTTTTTTTAAAGATTTTGTAATTATTTATTTGACAGAGAGAGAGAACACAGGCAGGAGGGAGGGGCAGAAGGGAGAGGGAGAAGCAGACTCCCCGCTGAGCAGGGAGCCCGATGCGGGAGCGGGACTCGATCCCAGGACCCTGAGATCATGACCTGAGCTGAAGGCAGACACTTAACCCACTGAGCCATCCAGGCGCCCGATATCATATATTACTATGAATTGATTTTTGAATGTTAAGGCAACAATGCATTCCTGGGATAAATCTCATTTGGTCATGTTATATAATCCTCTTTAGATGTTGTTTGATTTGATTTGTTAGTATTTTATTGAGCATTTTTATGTCTATATTCATAAAGGATATTGATGTGTATTTTTTGGTAATATATATTATTTTCAAATGTAAAACCAATCTTGCATTTCTGACATAAATTCAAGTTGATGATGATAATTCATCACTTTTAGTAGATTGGTGTTTTCAGTATTTTTTTAGAATTTTTGCACCTGTGTTCATATAAAAGATTGGCCTCTAATTAGCCTGGTTTTGTTTTTGTAATGTTCTTATCAGATCTTGGTGTCAGGGTTGTAGTGGCTTTATAAATAAAAGTATTGGGCAGTTTTATCTTTTGTGTGATGTCAGCATTATTTCTTACTTAAATGTTTGGAAGAATTTACCAGTGAGGCCACCTAACCTAGAATCTTCTCTAGGGGAGGATATTTTACCTATAGATTTCCATTCTTTAATAGATAATAGGATTATTCAGATTTTTATTCCTTATTGTGTCTCCTTTGGAAAGTTGTGTTTGTCAAGGAATTTTTTCATTTCATCTAACTTTGCAAGTGCATTGGTAAAATTATAATATCCTCTTATTCATTTGTGTAGAATAGTGGTATTTTTTATTTCCTATGTTAGTAATTTATGCCCTTCTCTCTTTTTTTTTTCCCCCCATTTACCAAGAACTAACATTTGTGGGCTTTTTTGTTGATTTTCTTAGTCATATCATTGATTTTTGTTCCTATTTCCCTTTCTTTGGGCTTGATTTGCTGTTTTGTTATTTGTGGTTTACCTTCTTCAGATGGATCTTTACATCATTGATTTTCTGCCCATCTCATGAATTACTTACAATTAAAGGCAAACTTCCCTTTCAGCAATGCTTTAATTGAATTTCATAGATTTTGATACGTCTTTTTCATTATCATTCACTTCAGGATATTATAATTCCAATCTGATTTCTTTGACCCATGGATCAATCATTTATTAATGCATCGTTTAATTTACAACTACTTGGGCATTTTCTAGTTTTCTTTTTGTTACTGATTTTAGCTTAATTCCTTTATGGTTAAAGAACATATTCTGAATGATTTCAGTTCTTTGGAATTTGTTAGACTTTCATTATGGCTCAGCATGTGTTCAGTTTTGGTAAATGTTCCATTTAGACTTCAAAAGAATGTGTTTTCTGAATTTCTTGGGTTTTATGTTGTATATCAGGTCAGATTTGTTGTATTGTTCAATCTGTATCTTTACTGATTTGGTAAGAGTTCTGTTTGTTCAGTCAGTTATTGCAGGAGATACCACTTTTCCTTGTAGCTTACCAGTTTTTGCTTTCAATATTTTGAAGATGTATTATAGGTATATCAATTCAGGGTTGTTATAAATTCCTCTTGAATTTATCCTTTCCTTTTATTGAATATCCGTCTTCATCTCTAGTAAATGTCTGAATTTACTGCTATAGCTACACCAGCTTTCTTTTGGTAAAATGTTATGGTGTATCTTTTTCTATATTTTTCTACTTTAAACCTTTCTTTATCCTTAAATATAAATTGTATCTCTTGTCAGCAGCATATAATTGGATTTAATTGTCTGATAATTATTGTCTTTGTTTGAAGATGTATTATAGGTATATCAATTCAGGGTTGTTATAAATTCCTCTTGAATTTATCCTTTCCTTTTATTGAATATCCGTCTTCATCTCTAGTAAATGTATTATAGGTATATCAATTCAGGGAATCAATTCCAAATTCATTTGGAATTATACTGATGTGCCTGGGTATGATTTTCTTTGTATTTATCCTATTCTCTGTCATATAGAGCTTCCTGAATCTTGGCTTGGCTTCTTTTATCATTTTTGGAAAATTCTTGACCATAATTTCTTCAAATACTCTTCTACCCCATTCTCTTTCTCCTGTCTTTCTGGGACTCCAATATATGTTTTAAACCCTTTTTACCCTGTCCATGCTTTTCTGCATTTTTCATCCCTTTTTTTTTCTGAGTTTCAATCTAAGTATTTTTTCTGTTTCATTGATTTCTTCTGTTGTGCCTAATCTGCTATTAAATTCATTTATTAAGTCTATATTTTCAGTTACTGTATTTTCCAGTTATAGAATTAAAGATTTTAGTTCTCATGAAATTCTCCATCTTTTCATTTATTTTTATTACTCATTGTTCTTTTAATGTCCCTGTCTGATAACTCCAGATGTGGATCAGCTGAGGATCTTTTCTTTTCTCTTTTCTTTTTCTTTTCTTTTCCTTTCTTTTCTTTTCAACAGTAAACATTTTTATTACATGAATTGAAGATAGGAGGGAAGATGATCTGTTTGCTTTCTGGACCTTGATTTTCCTCAAATAGAACCCCAGTTCCTTGCCCTGTAGCACATAGCCCTCTGCTCAGCCACACTGACCTCGTCTTTAAGCAATGCACCCAAGAGGCCTGCTCTGGTAGAACTGCTCCTCCAAAAGACTGCTCATTGTTGCTTGCTTTTTCCTTTCATTATATTTCTTCTGAATTTTCTTTGATTCTTTTTTGTTTAAAATCTCTTCCTCCTCAGGAGTCAACTTAACCCCCTTCTTGCAGCTCAGAAGTAGTACATAGTGGGAATCATACCATTGTCAGGATGGTGTGCTGTCAGTGAGCACAGTACAGTTCCTCACCAGGGCCTTTGTGGACTACTAATTCATTGTTGGATCCTTTACAGACAGTATCAGTAATGCGTCTTCGGCGCTTCCAACACTCACAGCACCAGGAGAAGTTCCCACACCCAGTCTCAAGGCAGGGTTCTTCTTACTGCCTCCCTAGATTGGGACTGTGTGTATGGGGCAGAGCATCCCAGCTCATACTTCTGCTTCTTGTGGAAGGGCTTTCTCTTGCCCCTGGTCTTGCAGGGCTTGTGCCAGTTATCCCAACAGATGCCCATCACTTGGTGCTGGCTGAAAAGAACGAAGCTCTGTTCCTGATACATTTTTTTCTCTTAGTTTTTAGTCATTTGGTCTTGCTTTCCGGGATGCCTGGCAATTTTTTAATTGAATACTGGACGTTTTATGGTAAAAATGTGTGTAGGTTCTAGACGAGTTTATAGAGGCTCTGGATTGAATATGGGTAGATCATTCTATCCTGTCAAAACTGATCTATTCCCAGTTTGCCCTCATTCCTAGAACATCAACCATTTGTACAGTCTGTCTTCTCTGACAGACCCTGGATTCAGATTTTTTTCTTGCTGTCATTATGAGACTAAGCAGTTCTCTGTTTAGCTTTGTACTTGCATAGGAGTTGCTTGCTGCTTGATTTCTCTGAGTCTTGCTTTGTGTGTGCACATTCAGTAATTGTCACATACCTTATGGGAGAAATACACAGAGCAGCCTTCGGGTTTTTTTTTTCTCCTTCAAACAGGGATTTTTGTATTCCAACTTTTATGGATATTTTTGGAGGGAGGGTTAGTCTAACAATAATTACAGATCAATCGATCGATTGATAGATATCTCCATCATAACTTGAAGAAGGCAGCCATAGTACACTCCTAAACATAAGAGTTATCCTGAACACTGACTTTGTCTTTTAAAGAAACATAACCCCAAGAACTTTGTTTACAGACAAATGTGAAAAGGTTCTTTATTGCTACCAAAAGTACTGCTCTTAAAACTACTATTTTAAAATTCTTCTCATTGTTTTTTAGAGTTTTCTGTCTTCTCTCTGTCACTTTTTTCTGCTTTCAATAGTAATTGCTTTATTTTTTACTGAGATGCAATTGACAGTTACTTTTTTAAAAATGTGCTACTTTTGGGGGCACCTGGGTGGCTCAGTTGGTTAAGCATCTGACTCAGGGTTTCGGCTCAGGTCATGATCTCAGTTGTGGGATCAAGGCCCATGTCATGCTCGGTGCTCAGGGCAGAGTCTGCTTCAGATTCTCTCTCCCTCTCCCTCACACACTCACTCACTCTCAAATAAATAAAATCTTTAAAAAATTTGCTACTTTTAGTTCATTGTGTTTAACATGTTATCAGGTTTTATGATTGGTTAAATACTAGTAAAGGTCTATTTACTGCTAAATAAGTTTAACCTAAGGGCATGCAGATATTTATTGGGTTTTTAAATTTTCTTTTCTGAAGGTACTTTTATGTATAAATATGATACTATTTGCATTTCTTTATAAAAGGGAGTAATACTGATTCTTTTCTCTTTTCAGAAAATGGTGTAAATGGAACAGTAACTTCAAATGGAGCAGACTCTCCCCGTAATAGAAAAGAGAAATCTTCATAATGAATTATAATCTAATTGATTAATGTCCCCAAAGAAATCTGCTTTTTACTATATCTTTCAGCACTAGAGATTTTTTCTGTCCTTAAAAATACAGTTTGTGCTCTTTGATTCTTGCTATTGTACTGTTTCATGCATTTTTTTAAAGGGCATTTGAGGGAAGGATGATTACTATGAGTGAGAAAAATATTTTAGCTTAGACTAAGCTACCTGCCTTCAAAATAGTTTAGGGACCACCACCATATTTTATTTTGTTTTTTATCTTTGAACGTTTTTCTAATGATTTGGAGAGATAACTATTTACAAAAATTCTACGTATCAGTGGTAAAATTTCTTGCTCTCACCAATTTTTTATATTAGCAAGATGGCCTGTTCCAGCAAGGTCATATTTTTTAAGTTATCTTTCAGGGTAAAATGGAAATACTATAAAGTTGGAAGTCAAACTTTAATATGTTTTCAGTGTTCTCTAATTTTTAGGAATTTTTGTAGTCTTTACACCTGGGAAAAAAG
Source organism: Neomonachus schauinslandi (assembly GCF_002201575.2). Taxonomy (NCBI): domain Eukaryota; kingdom Metazoa; phylum Chordata; class Mammalia; order Carnivora; family Phocidae; genus Neomonachus; species Neomonachus schauinslandi. Next base: position 126,757,838 of record NC_058406.1, on the reverse strand, counting down.
ATTTGTAAATTCACTAAAATAATTGTGTGCTTTATTTTATAGGTAATGGTTGTTAATGTTACATCCCATTTAAAAAAAAGAAAACATACTCTTGGTTACAATGTGTGGAAATTTATTGCCATATATATTGAATCAAAATATATGAACGTAAAAGTACCTGTGAAGTAAAATCTTTCTTGTGCATTTTCAACACTTGTAAACTGGAAATCAGAAAATTAAATATTCACTATAAAGAAGCAAATCTGACTATAGCCCTTTTTGATATGTTTATTAATAATGATTCTTAATGGGGCTTGTTACAAGGTCGGTATGCACAGCATCTTAGAAAAATATTGTTTAACCTGCAAACCCTTTTTAAAAATAATGCCTACTTGATTTATATCTATAAAAAGAATGTCGGGTAATTATATTTGGAAAACATTTACTGCACTAATCTTAAAGAAATTGAAAATTCAGTTGGATAAATAGTCTTACAAAAGACAGTGCTTTATGTTATAACTATAGCTTTGGTCCCATCTTTAATTGAGAAGCATTTATCTGTATAAAACATATTTTTGGATAAATATATATATATATTTGTATCTCTACAGAAAGGCTCTAAAAAACATTTGAGTAAAACATTTGGTTCCCTTTTCTATAATTATCCTTAAAACTTCTTACAGCTGTATTGGGTTTTTTGTTGTCTTCACAGTACCTGTACTGCTCCTTTTGGCGTCCACGTCTTGTTCTCCATTTCTCACTTTTGTCACCAGCTCATGTTTGTGCCATTTTTAGTATAAAAGTTGCAGGCTTGTTAGGTCTGCAGTTTAATAAGTTGCCATGCTGCTAGAAAGTTGTGCTTTTCTATTTCCAGCTGTTTACTTCCTGGAAAAAGTAGTAGCTCTCTGTAGCATCATGGAGTTTCAGTGGAACCAAATTTTTGCCATTAAAAACTGGCATTATATTGAACTACACATTGAGAAGTCAATCAAAATAAAATTTTTACTTTCACAAGCTGTATCCTGGGCGTTTTCTTTATTGTTAGCAAGTTTTTATGCTATCTTAAGACATAATCTCATTAAAATGTACCATGTTTAAAGAGTATACTCTTGATAGACATTTAGAATAGCCTTTCCCAAAAAAGTGTTCTGCAAAAAAAGAGGATTAGTTTCATATAGTTTCTGAGAGCTACTGAGGGGGGGCGGGAAATGGTTAATAACCAAATTCAGAGACTACAGAGTTTCTTTACTACAGGACTGCTCAACCCTTTATATGCAAATAATGCTTCCTGATCCACCAAGAATGTTTCCAATGGGGATATAACATGCAGTGTTTCCCATCTCTTTGGGCTGTGGAAACTTCTTTCTATGGAATTACTTAACAGCATTGTGTTCTACACCATACCATACCACAAGTTTGGGAAAAGGAAAGAAAAAAGCACTTTGTACGTAGCTAAAACTTTATAGGCACACATATATACACAAGTATGATTGTAAATTATATAAGCTCTAGATCCCCTCACCCCAAATGCCCTCAGGAAAGCCTCCAGATCTTGCAGTGTGTCACCGTCACCCGGCCTCAGGTCAGCTTTGAAGCCTGATGGCAGCATGTAGGACCATGAGCCAGGACAATGTCAGATTCATTGAGTAAACTTGAACTAGTTGCTTTGCCATTTTGGGAGTCAGTGTTTGCCTCTGTAAAATGCCTTTTTGCTTGCATTTTAGAATATGGTTGTGGGTGGTCCAGGTGGACTATTCTGGAACAAAACCCTAAGTGCATTCTTCTAAAATTCAGTAATTCTACACAGTCAAAATCAGAACTAATCCTGAAGCAAAGCTTGTGTAGATGAAGAAATGGGAGAGAGAAATTTTTTGTTGCACATTTTGTTAGCAGTAGCCATTGACATCTTGTGTCTACAAGATGTTTCCAAATGTTTTCATTGAAAACTAGTTCTACTGCCTGCCTACATATGGACAACAATAAAAATTGTTTTTAAGAAGTGATAGTTAACATTGATCACCTGTTTGCATTTTTTTCTCATAATTTTATTCGAAGCATTGCTATTTGGTTTTTCTTAACTCTCTTAAGCACCAAATTTTAATATCTAAGTCAATTTTTTGGGAAACAAACACCATCCAGAACTTCCCTCCAGAACAAAACAATGATGTTCATGCCTCCAAATGACCAAATTTGAAGTCTGCCAAAACAAAAACAGCCCACACACAAAAAAAGTAACAAAAATGACATTCTAGGGGTTCCTTCCATTTACCAGCCTTTGCTTGTGCTGTCTAATCATCCTTCAGGTGACTTTTTTAAAAAGTAACACCCTACCTCATCAAAATATACTTTTCCATTTGCTTTTTTTAAATTAAAAATAATTTAAAAAAGAAAACTTGAATTCACAACTGCCTGACTCATTTCAGTGTCATGTGCAGCATATGTAGGTTAGGAGGGCTATTTGCAGCACACATGATTAGGGGATACTGGTCTTCAAGGTTCAGCTTTCTTGCAAACTAAAATACTCACAATTCCAAGTGTGACAGAAGAGACGACCTCTGAGAATCCCACAGGACAATACAGGCGCCCAAGCTGTTCATGGAGTGACAGGGCTTCTGTCAAATTGACACAGTTGCCCTGTGTCATGTATTTCCCATCCTGTTTCAGTACTTCCATTGAGAGGTCAAGAATCAGTCTGAGAAACTTCCATGTGGAATCTTCTGGAGATGCAGAGATTGGAACTGCTATCAAATCATTTATCACATCATCAAACTCTCTCTTCAGCCCTAGAATACAGTCTTCTGTTAGGACCTGAGAGCAGTCTCCTTTAAGATTGTCTCAGTCGTCGCCACATGTTTTTCGCATGTATTTCTTACATCCATCGACCACCATTTGGTCAATCTCTACCACAGTGACCATTTTTGGTTTCAGTTTGACACTTTCACATAATATGCCCCCATCTCCGCCCCCTGGAATCAGTGCGTCTTTGCCTCTGTAGTCTTTTCCACTGCCACGATAGCCTGGGTATACCCACATCACTCTCTGCCAGATTAACATCCCCGCCAAGATGAGAATATTCCCAAATTGCTTCGAGTGTAGAATTTTAATCTCTGATAAGGTGAATCTTCATCATACACCACTTCATCTATGTCATACTCAATCAGGCAACCATTATCAGTGGGCCAGTATCTGTCCATGGCTCCTCCTCAAACAATGGGCGGGAATCGCTTCCCCCACCCAGTACTGTCCTCAGTTCTTTCATTCTTCTACTTTGTTCAAAAGACGATCAACTTCTTGGCCTTGTAAATCACCATCATAACTCTGAAGGCCCAACACCACCAATCCATGTGGGTAAATGCTCAAATTGGCAAAGCTGCCATTTTTGTTTATGTAGGTCGCTAAATAACCATGGTCTTGCCAGCTGTGTAGACTCTGTCATCTAAAAGGAGACCTTTTAGAATGGTCTCACCATAAGCTTTGATGCTGAGCATGAAGTTGAGCGTGCTGTGCCATGCTGTTGCAAGAGTGAGGCGAGGCCCTGCCCTGCCTGGGGGAGGTGGCCGCGGGAGACTGGGAGGCTGCAGGACAGGCTGCAGCCAGTGGGGAGTGTCCACCTATTTACATTTTTAAAGGAGTAGCTTCAAAATTAATCCTGGGGGGGGAAATTCTAGGGTAATGCTTAAACAGATGGTTCTCTCCAAAGATCACCCTTGTTGTGATAGGTGATTCAGTTAAGAGTCATCTACTATAAAAATTTCAACACAAGACAGGTTTGGGAATTTCAAAGCAGACATTAACAAGCATTAGTTGGGAAAATGAAAGACTAGTAACCCAGGTCATGAAAAGAGTGAATGGGGTTGGACTAAGTCTCTAGGCGCTTTAGAAACCCTGGGTATAGGGGCACCTGGGTGGCTCAGATGGTTAAGCATCTGCCTTCGTCTCAGGTCATGATCCCCAGGGTCCTGGGATCGAACCCCACATCAGGCTCCTGGCTCAGCGGAGAGCCTGCTTCTCCCTCTCCCTCTGCCTCTCCCCCTGCTCATGCTCTCTCTACGTATCTCTGTGTCTCAAATGAATAAATAAAATCTTAAAAAAAAAGAAAGAAAGAAAGAAAGAAACCCAGGGTATATAGCTCAATCAATTAGGATGAAATGAGGCAAGAAGACAAGTTCCTAATAATAGTGCTTTGTTAATCTGGTCACTGAGCACTTTTTTAAAGCTATTAGCCATCTACAGAAACACCGCACCTCTGTGGGTTCGCTCTATCTTGTGAAGACAGCGAAGAGCCTCATACTTAAAAGACAGACTAGTCCTAGGTTTAAGCATGATTTGTTTTACAAAAAGCTCTACTAGGTATCTACATGCCACACATTAACCAGCTTTATTCAATACCATTAGGGAAAAGGCTAAGCCAATTTGTCTAACCTAACTATTTTTAGTGAAAATACTGTGTTTGCTTAAGGCTGAAATCAAACATTTGGGTGTCCTGAAAACAAGCAAATCAGAAAAAAAAAATTAAGAGGTTTAGATCCATCACATAGTCTAAATCATGACTATTAGTAACTTTGAGGGTGAGCCAAAGGAAAAAAATATATTCTCTTTTGAAGATTCAAACTTCAACCAATTCAAGTGATAACCTTGTTGATTTCTGTTAACATTAATAGGCACATAATGATAAGACTAGCAGACGAGAGTCCAAATCTTGACTCCTCCCCTGATAATTCTGTGTGATCTAATGCCTGTGCCTCAGTTTTCTGAGATATGTAATAGCACCTACCCTACAAGGTAATTCTGCAAACTAAGATGGTAGACATAAATTGTGCATAGCTCCATGCCTGATGCTCACTAAATGTTAGTTATCAGCTCATAAGATTGTGACAAACACAGTAAAGGAATGGCTAATAGTATTATGTAATTTTAGTTGTTACTACTTCTCCATATATGATCCATTCATTATACAAGGTTTTGAGCACTCATGCTCTCTAATGCAAGTACAGTGTTTCATGGTTGGTACCTTGAGTAGGCGGGCCAATAAAGTTACATGAAATCTTCAAACCAACATTACAGCCATTTGACCACTGCAAGACTGCAAGCATACTTATCCAGCGCAAACGTTCATAAATCAAACATCCAAGTCTGTACTGAATCATTTACACTTAGGTGATCCAATAATTATAAAAAGCAATAAATAGCATGTATAGTTTCTAAAGAATTATTTTTTAAAATCAGATACCTAGGGTTTATGAAACCATAGTTTCATTTAGGTGGCGTATACAACTTCTAGAAAATTTTTCGTTGCTTGGAATTCTTTACCTTTTTTTTTTTTAAGATTTATTTATTTACTTGACAGTGACACAGCGAGAGAGGGAACACAAGCAGGGGGAGTGGCAGAGGAAGAAGCAGGCTTCCCGCCGATCAGGGAGCCCAATGTGAGGCTCGATCCCAGGACCCTGGGATCATGACCTGAGCTGAAGGCAGACTTAACGACTGAGCCACCCAGGCGTCCCATGGAATTCCTTACCTTCTAATGGGAAGAATCAAACTCCATCAGATGAATGAGAATATTTACCTGGGTTAAGAAAAGAGTGTATTACAAGCAATGTTTATCAATAAACTTGAACTAATCTTATAAAATGTCCTACGAATTACAATTCTGCAAGTGGACCGGAAGGGCTGGCTCTCACAGTGTGTGTGGGATATACACTAAGTGTGGATAATGCATGAAATGGACTAAAATCTGAAGACTAAGTTCCTTACTCTGTTGTCTACTTGCTGATTGACTTCTGAACTAATCCTTTTTTCCTTCATCAAATATGAGAAACTATAATAAAGACTTTTTATGAGAATGATTAGAGATTAGTTTTTTAAATGCAGTTTTACCAGACTGATTTATGTTAGTAGTGACCTCCTGACCAATTAGAGTGGTCCTTTTCTCTTTCTTGCCGATTTCATTCACAACAAACAAACAAAACAATAAGATACAGGTCATTTGTTACTTAGATCAGAAAGGGAAAATGTCTATACTATATATACTAAGTACATGAAGAATGAAAAATTAAGTGTGGTTTTTAAAATGTGAATTCCAGGGGCGCCTGGGTGGCTCAGTCATTAAGCGTCTGCCTTCGGCTCAGGTCATGATCCCAGGGTCCTGGGATCGAGCCCCGCATCGGGCTCCCTGCTCCGCGGGAAGCCTGCTTCTCCCTCTCCCATTCCCCCTGCTTGTATTCCCTCTTTCGCTGTGTCTCTCTGTCAAATAAATAAATAAAATCTTTTTAAAAATTAAAATAAAATAAATAAATAAATAAAATAAAATGTGAATTCCATGGCTAAAATTAACAACACAGGAGACAACAGGTGTTGGCAAGGATGTGGAGAAAGGAGAACCCTCTTGCACTGTTGGTGGAAATGCAAACTGGTGCAGCCACTGTGGAAAACAGTATGGAGTTCCCTCAAAAAAATAGAAGTATTACCCTACGACCCAGCAATTGCCCAAGTAGATATTTACCCAAAAGATACAAAAATACTGATTCAAAGGGATACATGCACCCTGAAGTTTATAAGCAGCATTATCAACAATAGCCAAACTATGGAAAGAGCCCAAATATCCATCGACTGATGAATAAAGAAGATGTGGTATATATACACAATGGAATATTACTCAACTATCAAAAAGAATGAATGAAATCTTGCCATTTGCAATGACTTGGATGGAGCTACAGTGTAATATGCTAAGCAAAATAAATCAGTCAAAGAAAGAAAAATACCATATGATTTCACGCATGTGTGGAATTTAAGAAACAATACAGATTAACATATGGGAAGGGGGAAAAAAGAGAGAGAGGGAAACAATCCATAAGAGACTCTTTTTTTTAATTTTATTTTATTATGTTATGTTAATCACCATTCATTACATCATTAGTTTTTGATGTAGTGTTCCATGATTCATTGTTTGCATATAACACCCAGTGCTCCATGCAGAACGTGCCCTCTTTAATACCCACCACCAGGCTAACCCATCCTCCCACCCCCCTCCCCTCCAGAACCCTCAGTTTGTTTCTCAGAGTCCATAGTCTCTCATGGTTCGTCTCCATAGGAGACTCTTCATGATAGAGAACAAACTGAAGGTTTATGGAGGGAGGTGGGTGGGGGATGGGCTAAATGGGTGATGGGTATTAAAGAGGACACTGTGATGAGCTCTGAGTGTTATATGTAAGTGATGAATCACTGAATTCTACTCCTGAAACCAATATTGCACTGTATGTTAACTAGAATTTAAATAAAAATTTAAGGGAAAAAAAAGGTAAATTCCATTCTGTAGGATTAAGGTCTAGAAGACTACCAGGAAAGTTAGAAGACTGGTAATATACCTAAATCCTAATACACATGGGAAGTTTTGAAAATTTCAAAAGAAAATAAGCAAGGCTTAGGGTGCCTGGGTGGCACAGCCAGTTGAGCAACTGGCTCTTGGTTTTGGCTCAGGTCCATGATCTCAGGGTTGTGGGATCAAACCCCGCCTCAGGCTCCGTGCTCAGTGTGGAGTCTGCTGAAGACTCTCTCTCCCTCTCCCTCTGCCTCTCCCCACTCTCCACGCACACACTCACTCTCTCTCTCTAATAAATAAATAAATCTTAAAAAAAAAAAAAAACAGAAAAGAAGCAAGCCTTGGTTCAACTTTATCTTCAAAAAGAACTTACGTAAGTGCACTCAGTGAGTAGAAAGCCCCGGTTCACAGCTAGAAGTCATTTTTCTGTTGATATTATGATATGGTGGGACAATTCTGCCTCTGTGCAGAAACAATGGTACCGCGGAATAAGATGGAGATAGGGAGATAGCCATTTAGCAAAACGAGAAATACTCCACAGTGATTCTCATTGAAATTTATGGAGCCCATCTCTAAACACTGACCATCATACAGACAGCTCAGGCTCATCTCCTGTATTCTTCTTTACAGAGCATCTTAATTTTGTATGGCCTGTGGGGGATTTTTTTTGGGGGGGGGTGTTTAATGAACGCTGAAACAATAAAGAATTTCGAAAGCAAAGCCATCTTGTGGACTGTAGCTTCAGGTTTAAGTAATCACTGCTTTCCTTGTTTTACTGTATTTTGATGAGAGCCAACATTCTAATTACAGTCCAGCATCTCTTGTTCAGCAGGCGGTGCCAATCACACCCCATTATATATTGATGTGCAGTAAGTGCCCGTTAGGGGTTGCTGCAATCACAACCCTAATTTTCCACTCACGCTCCATCCACGTCAGCGCTCCCGTCTCCAGAGGTAAGAGCAGCTGTACTCTCTGTACTCATTAACCCAGCTGCCCTTGACATTTGTTCCTCTTTTTTTTTTTTTTTTTTTTTTTTTATGTCGCAAATTCTCTACTAAAGGAAAGACTTTCAGCCTGGGGTTTTTTTTTCCCCTGCATTGATTATTTCAGCTGTTTTTCAGGATCTGCCTTGGCATCTAAAATAGTACTCTCACATTTCACACACTGAGATTCAAAATTCCAAACAGAAGACCTGCACGTGACTGTGATTTGATGCATTAGGATGGCCGGTGGTGGGCACTGAGGGGAATGTTGGTCCAGAGAGCTTCACTCATTGATCTGAATTTGGCTTTAAACGCATTAGAAATTTGTTTCTTCTTGATATTACCAACTGCCTAAAAACCTGAAGCGTTCAGTTATGTAGGATTTTTTTTACCCTTTGTGATTCTCGTTTTTGAGGAGCTTAGTTTTGATGGGTTCCCACCCTGCTCTGACTCTCCTTTAGCTCTGCAAATGTCTCTTCGTGAGCCGATAGCTTATATTAATTACACTGTATCTTCATCATTCCCGTGTGCAGCAGGACTCCAATGGCTAGCGTCTTGCATCTGAAATGAAAGAAATGGGGAAGAGATATTTGCATTTTTATATCCTCATATAGCAAAGGACCGGCCTCTCCTACCTCAGTCCCCCAAACACCTCCCACAGCTCATTATTTATCCTCCACAGTCTTTTTTTTTTTTTACATAAGGCACAATAATATTGCACTTTATTGATTCTAAAATGTACTCCCCCCGAACTTTAGCATCTCTGGATAAAGAGTGGGGTTGTTCAGTCAATGGCATGTCACAGTTACCAGCATTTTTCTTAGTGTAAAAACAAAATAAGGATTGATAAAACCTGGTGAATCCTTTGTATGAAATTCAGTAAAAATTGGTAGTGTTTACCGAAGTCTCACCATGTCCCAATTATTATTTTAAGTGCTCCCCCCTCATTTTGATCCTCCACAGAAACCCTATGAACAGGGACCATTCTTAGCTCTCTTTCACAGAAACTGAATCTCAGAAAGATGAAGGGGCCCAGTAAGTGACAGAGCCAGGCTTTGAACGCAGGTCTGTGTGAGGCCGGGCCTGTTCTTCCCTGTGTCGCACTACACACCTTCTCCTCCAGCCAAGCCTGCCCTCAGAAGAGGATCATTTGATTTGATCGTCAGCGTTCTTCCTTCCAAGGAGTTTTGCAAAGATAAAGTTCTAAGTATAGAATATTAATCACGCAAAGTAAAATAGCTTAGGAAGTATTTTAATTTATTCAATAACACGAATCAACTTTTTTCTGGATTTAACCGGGATACAAAAATTCCTAGAACTCAGTCCCTACCTTCAAGGGCTCACAGTCTAGTGTGAGAGGCAGACATCCAGGCAATAATATCAACCACGGGGAAAGTTCTAGAGCAGGGACAAGTACCAGGGACGTCCAGTACAAGGACACCTCCCAGCTCAGGGTGAAGAGGCTGTGAGGCAGTTTTGCAGGCCCAGACCACCACCCCACCCCAGCCTGCAGAAGATTCAACCGGAAAAGTGCAGGTGAGGGTGGCAGGGGTGCGGGAACACTGCCCCCAGCCCTGCCCTCACTGGGCACTGTCTGGGGGCATTCCAGGACCACTGTGCATGGGGCCCCAGGGCCGCCCCTCCAACCAGAGGAGCCAAGCTTGGGCAAACATCCACAGCTTTTTCTCAGGCCCCTGGTTTCAGCTTTAACTACTAATATATCAGCTCTTGTGACTGCACGTGACTTTTTTTTTTAAGATTTTATTTATTTATTTGAGAAAGAGAGCACAGGTATTGGGGGAGGGCTGGGGAGAGGGACAGGGAGAAGGAGAAGCAGACTCCCCGCAGAGCAGGGAGCCCTATGTGGGACTTGATCCCAGGACCCGGGAACCATGACCTGAGCTGAAAGCAGACACTTAACCGACCAAGCCACCCAGGTGCCCTGCAAGTGACTTTTTATGACCTACGACTGACTTTACAAGCTACAGGACCTGCCTAAGATCATCTCCAGTGGCAGGAAAAAAAAGCTCAGAGAGTGGGTTTGAAGGAACAATGAAACAGATAAAATTAAGTCGCTTTATGATTCCACCGAATCAAACCCAATTCACTGAATGAAAAGATTATGAGCAAAAATAGGGAGAGAAAAGAAAAGATGGCACATAGCGTGGTCGTTGTGGCTGGGCTGTCAGTAAACAGCTATTGGGACTTGAGCTGCAAGCATTATGCCAAGCCTGGTATATGCGAGGAGGGACAACCCAGGCATGAGTTGCTCCCTCACGGGGCTTAAAGTGTCAAGACAAGTAACCACCCACAAAAATATAAGGAGAAATTATAATTGCTAGAAAGGAGAAGTCCCTGTGCTTATAAAGAGAGGACATGGGGGAGGGAAGGAAAGGCCTCTCTGAGAAAACCAGGGCTGAGCTGAGAAACCCAGGATGAGGACACCTGAGGCAGAGGGTAAGGGAGGCCCACCCAGGACACACATGCCATTGGGTGGGGGAGGCAGGAAGGGCAGGGCCCCCAGGACAGGACCCCCAGGGTGCCAGGCCTGGGGACTCCAGCTCCTGGGCTGTTTCCTTGGTGCCAAGGGATCTCCCTAATCTTTCCATGGAGAATCGTGGCCTGCAGGTTTGTATACTGTGCCGGGTCTAGTGACTGAGTATATTCATCTTTTCTCCCCGCTCTGGTTTTCTCCACAAGTCTTTCTCCTACGAAGATACTGGTAAGAGCAACATTGCCTGGGACACTCTCAGCAATATTTGTAAATCTGATAGGTAATGTGCTTGCATATTTTCCAGTGCATATACTTAGTATTACTTTATCATTTTGTTCTTCCTCCCCATACTGTTGAGCACTGTTGAATGAGACCTTGTAGTTTAGTAAAGAGATAAGACACTGCACGACATGATTCTATGGGAGTGTCCAGAAGGAGCTTGCATCTCAGCTGGGAGGCCAGGAAAGATGGCAACTGGCTTTTAGGGACAAACATGGTTGATTTCACATTTGCAAGCTCTGATTTAAGTCAGAATAAAAAGCTACACGAAATGAGTTAAAAGGGGTCTGCTCTCTGGCTCTCAAACAATTAGTTGAAAGGCTCGTAGTTTGAAAATAATTCACAGCCCCCTCATCTTTTAAGCCTATGCTACTCAAACTACAACCCAGGGACCAGTTTCTGTTCTGTTCTGCACATTGTTTGTAACCAGTCTGCAATGAGATAAGTACAGAAACAAAGTGAGCATTTAGAACTTTTATGGCAATTCGGCAGAATTGTTCTATGTCTGCTGAATTAAAAGAAAAAGAAAGAAAGAAGGAAGGAATTGAGCTTGGGTTTTGTATGTCTTTGGAGATTTTTTACTTATTTTTATTTATTTTTTTTTTTTTTAAGATTTTATTTATTTATTTGACAGAGAGAGACACAGCGAGAGAGGGAACACAAGCAGGGGGAGTGGGAGAGGGAGAAGCAGGCTTCCCGCGGAGCAGGGAGCCCGATGTGGGGCTCGATCCCAAGACCCTGGGATCGTTACCTGAGCTGAAGGCAGACGCTTAACGACTGAGCCACCCAGGCGCCCCTGGAGGTTTTTTTAAGTTGAATTTTTCTATTTATTTTATTATTATTTGTACAAATACTGATCCACAATGGATTTAAGACAAAGCCGGCATTCCACACAGGTGTTCTGAGACTCCTTGTTCAGAGTCACTCAGGGGGCCTCAAAGGCACTCCACTCAAAAGAACAGGCAGTTCGGGGGCACCTGGGTGGCTCAGTCGTTAAGCGTCTGCCTTCAGCTCAGGTCATGATCCCAGGGTCCTGGGATCGAGCCCCGCATCAGGCTCCCTGCTCCGCGGGAAGCCTGCTTCTCCCTCTCCCACTCCTCCTGCTTGTGTTCCCTCTCTCACTGTGTATCTCTCTGTCAAATAAATAAATAAAATCTTAAAAAAAAAAAAAAAAGAACAGGCAATGTTTGACTCCTTAGGCATATG